>NW_028230447.1:14084100-14245690 GCF_043228905.1 Azolla caroliniana
CCCGGTTTACGCACTCGGCCTAACCGATCGGTCCCAACCAATCTAGTCCTCGGCTTCTTCTGCCGATCCGGCCGATGTTGAGCTTGTCTCTCAACAAAAAGTAATCCTCCCCTTCTTTACACTCTCGTTTAACCCTCACACTTATCCACGTGTATAGAATACTACGGTAAATTCTCACCACGGGATATTATATGGTCATGCCCGTAACAGTAAATTGTCGTTCATTACATTATCTGACACAGATGAGGATGCAAACATTGAGATTGTCTTTGTTGGTCCTGGGACAATCACGAAAACATGGGATAACACAACAAGAAATAAGTTCACTAGGTATACCATTATGGTGGGGGCATGAGATCAATAGTTAACTTCATGTTTTTTTTGTAGTTCCTAATCTGGCCTAATAAACAGGTTCCAGGTGGCTTGCCGACAACTAGATCTAGCAGTCTTTTTGACGGAGGTAGAACTATGTTCGTTGTGCATTGTAGGGGAGATGGCATCCACATGGATGATGACCCTCTTCCACTTATGGATGGATTACTCGTTGCCCCCCGAGATCAACAAGTGGTTTCATATTGTGGATCCACTATGGGTACAACTAGAAGGCCAAAGTGATAAGGGTGAAGAAATACTCACTTGGGTCCCTGAACGAGAATATGTCTTCATTCCAATATTGCACTCAGGGCATTGGGTGCTTTGGTTGAAGCTGCGACAGACTCCTATAGGTCTCGATGCCAAGGTGAGGAGCCCAATTGTTTTTTCTGATCCACTAAATAATCATCCGACTGCTAGCATGAAGACATTGGGTGATTTGGTTGTATGACATATCTCTAGCGCCACACACGACCATTGCATCATCAACAATGAGCGGTTCCAGGTATTGCATATCCCAACCCAACCTAATGGGATGGATTGTGGGTATTATGTAATGCAAACCATTCAAATGTTGGTTGAGGAGTTCATTCAAGGATTTGAGTCCGATCAATTTGTAAGTATTTATGAGAATTGAATTTGAGCATTTGTTTTTGTAAGGGCTTAGGTTGATGGCATCTTGTGGTGTAGGGTAAGGAGCAATGGTTTGGATTCGAAGACGTGGAGCTCCTTCGGAAAATCATGGCAAAATGGACACGAAGGACTCTAGGCATAGGGTTATTTTAATCACTAGCATGTTGTACTTTGTAACATCAAACATATGATCTCGATTTACTAGATCTCATGCGGATTGCCAACTTTTTTGTAATATCTGGTAAATAGTTGAATCTCATTTTGGTTGTATATGACTCAATTTGATGTACATTCTAGTTGTGAGTCTTATTATTTGAATCTCATTCTGGTTGTATATGACTCAATTTGATGTACATTCTAGTTGTGAGTCTTATTATTTGAATCTCATTCTGGTTGTATATGACTCAATTTGATGTACATTCTAGTTGTGAGTCTTATTATTTGAATCTCATTCTGGTTGTATATGACTCAATTTGATGTACATTCTAGTTGTGAGTCTTATTATTTGAATCTCATTCTGGTTGTATATGACTCAATTTGATGTACATTCTAGTTGTGAGTCTTATTATTTGAATCTCATTCTGGTTGTATATGACTCAATTTGATGTACATTCTAGTTGTGAGTCTTATTATTTGAATCTCATTCTGGTTGTATATGACTCAATTTGATGTACATTCTAGTTGTGAGTCTTATTATTTGAATCTCATTCTGGTTGTGAGTCCTATTATTTGAATCTCATTTTGGTTGTATATGACTCAATTTGATGTACATTTTGGTTGTGAGTCTTATTATTTGAATCTCATTCTGGTTGTGTGTGACTCAATGTGAATCTTATTCAAAAGCAATGTACAATAATGCAATACTAGTCAATAATGGAGAAGGTATCAAAAGCAATGTACAATAATGCAAAAGTAGTAAATGCAATACTAGTCAATGATGGAGATTGCCGACAAAGTAATGTACAATAATGAAATACTAGACAATGCAATACTAATCAATAATGGAGAAGGTAGACAAAGCAATGTACAAAAAATTTTGGTGTAGGGAGCCTAACTGATTAATGAGGAGCCTGACTAATTAATGAGGAGCCCGATTGATTAACAAGGAGCCCGACTAATTTCAAAAAGGGAGCCCGACTGATTAAAGAGGAGCCTGACTCATTAATAGTCAATTGCCCAACTACGTGTAATGATGGCGTTTCAACGATCATATTAATGACTACAACAAATTGATTCACCGAATTCAGTAGCATGCACTAAGAGGTAGATTCATTCACTAAGGATTGAACTCACTCCCTTCCTTAACAGTCTATTAATCACTCGCACTCATTTCATTCACCCTCATTCTCGATTGTTCACTAATAGCCCTAAACATTCTCGAACTAAATCATTGAAGAAGAACTGAAATAATCCACTCCATTCATGTGAATTATTTGAATTCATTCACTTCATTCATTCACATAATCTCTCACATTGACTTAATTCACCTCAATCACTGGCATTCTCGATCATATTGTATTTGTTGTGGAGAGCACAATGCATCATGGTGTCTTCTCCATGTCGAAAGATGAATCGGAGGATACATCATGATCGTCCAATGCATCGTTTGTATTTGAGGATGAATTGGAGATTCCTTTTGAGTCATTAGATTCCGATTGTGAGGATGAGGCAGTCGATCCCTTCATGTATTGTTCCCCCAGGTATTTTGCATTTTCAAGAGGTTCGTATAATTTGATGGTTATAGATTTATTGGGACACGTTAAGGTAACATTGAAAGCATTACGTGATGTCACGAGGGGAGCACCTCTTTCACTTCATGCATGGAGGTGCATGAAGAGTCATCGCATACTCAGGAATGAAAGTGCAATTTACCTTAAAGCATCACCTAATCTTCAAGTATTATACGTCGAGAAATGAAGGGAAGTAGTATTAGCGTCACATGGTGACACATCCCATCACTCGTTTTCAAAGACTCTTAAAGAGTAAAAGCTAGTTTATGCGACTGATGTACGTGATTATGGCATCCCACCGGAGTACGTAAAAGCACTCATTACAAGTTGTGGTTGCCAAATGGTATCGAAGGTCGACCCGATAGAAGGTTTGGGATCAAGCATGGCCAAATATAGCAAGACCCTACCCATAGAAGTGATCAAGGTAGAAACCCACCAGTTAGATGATGTGCTCACAAATTTGCAAACCAAGTACCACACACGTTTAAGGAAAGGAGTCAAGAAGGGTATGTGTGTGACTAGGTATAGTTGCCATCATGCTAGGACATCTCGACTTGCATCTAATTCCACTCGACAAAGCAGGTGCACACCCCGATGTGGGTGCACATTCCATGTGGACGTTAGAATGAATGACGGTGTTGACAATGAGACACTTACCATTTCAATATATGGATCTCATAGTGATCATGTACCGTGTAGTAGGTCGGATGTGTACCATTTGCTAGTACACCCCAATGTCATAAGTTGTTGCAAAGATGACCTATTTGATGTTGGGTGTGTGCAAGGCATGTGGCACAAATGAGCATAAGTAAGGACACATATCATAAGTCCAAGGCTAGTCCATTAGAGCTTGTTAGCTATATGTTCTTTATGATACCAAAGGAGGTCCATAACATGGCAAATAGGTTAAAATTCGGGAGTGCCATGACTAAGGTTGATTGGGCTTTGATGATGCAAGATGCCTATGCACTTCGAGATCTTGGGAAAGTGGTTCATGTTCAACCCTACATGCTTGGTGAATCAAGATCTCCCATCAAACAACCATTTATCTTGATACTTCAAGATCAATGGATGTTGGAAATGTGTGAGCGGTTGACCCTAAACAACTCTTGGGCAATCGACTTGACATTTAAAACAAACCAATTCGGGCTACCATTATATGCAGCAGTTGCCCCCAATGCCATGGGAATTAGGATCCCATTATGGTACATGCTTTGTAGTTCTGATAAGGGGTCAAACCATGAGCAAGTCGCATTAGAAACTTGTTTGAGAGTCATATTCGCAAGGATACCCACGGTGAGGCCAAATGCGATAGTGATTGATAAATGTTGGACATCATATAATGCCATAACTAATGTGGTTGCAACAGACCGTCAATCTTGGATTGTTGTAAATGGGCAACCGTCGCAAACACATTGTCGACTTCTGTTGTGTCAGTTTCACGCCAAAAAGTCATGGGTGGACAACTTGTTGCCAAAAGTAAGTGCAACTCAGAGAAGCCATCTTTATCAACGAATGTGCCAACTGATGCAATGCATTACTGAATCCACATTCAATGCGATGTGTGAGGAGTTAAAGGTAGAATATGCAAACAAGCCCAGTGTTTGGCAATATATAGAAGGAGGATTGTGTGGTCTGACATGTGTGTGGAGGAAACTCTGGCCTAAGTTTGGTAGAATGTTCAACTATGGACACGTTGACACTACCAATATTGTGGAAAGACATTGGCAATTTATCAAGTATACTGCCTTGAGAGGAAGAATAAACCGATCAATTACCGACCTTCTGCATGTCTTAATTGGGGACAGTGAAACTGGCACTTGCATAGGAGGAACGGTAATAGAGTGGTACAAGCAACGACAATAAATATGTGAGAGTGGTCGGTTTGCACCCTGTGCGAATTGTAGGGATCAAAGGTCCCAACTTAAAGAAGCGGAGAGAATATTGGAAAGGTATGTCGACAATACTTCCACAATGGAAATTGTCGACGAGGCCCGATATTGGTTTAGAATCTTGAGCATGAAGACTCCCACTTTATGGTATAATGTCTCACTCCAATGTTCATATTGTGATTGCCAAGACATTGCGAGTAAATTTAAGCATTTACTCAGTATCCGAATGATTATTGAGAGGCATATACGCGACCCAAATGCAAATGGACCATAATACAAAAATAGAAGTGGAGGCAGAGGTAGAATGAGTTGAGGAGACAAACCCCACAACATCCGAGATTGAATCATTCAATTCCAAAATACAAACGGTTGTGAAAGCACTTCAATGTCTCGAGCAAGGGTTAGGAACCTTCGACCGTGCAACTATTGTTGAAGGTATACAAACATTGGAAGACGTGGCTGAGAAGCTGTATCGCGTTGGTGCACCAAAATCAACCAATGAAAAAGATGGCAGATCAATAAGTCACAACCAACAAATCGGTGCCAAAAGAAGTGCAACAATAGACATCTCGCAAGAACTTATTGGTGCTCCCCAAACACTTCCAAATCCCACTCCGGAAAACTACAAAGAGGTGCAAGTCGGGCTAGGAGGCGATTGCCAATAGGTGACCATGAGAAGGTTTGGTGTTTGCGTTGCGATGGCTTGACCTTGACTTCAAGGGACTCGAATGTTACATGTTGTAAAATTTGTGGTTGCATCTTGCAATCATCCCAACATGAGCCATAATCTTAATATGTAACGTGTATATTCATATTTCATTTTAGGGTTGTCAACATTTGACGTTTTAATATTTTATGTAAGACTTGTTATTTGAATCTTTAGGTTTTTTTGAGAAATTTTATGATCATTTTCATGGAAAATATTTGTTGTACACTTACTATTTTTTGGAGTTTTTGATGTTTGTTTTTAAGTCGGGCTCCTTCCCTGAGTTGGTCGGGCTCCTGATGACAAAGGTTGTCAAACAACGGGGCTCCTTTTGACAGAGTCAGGCTTCTTCTTACTGATGCTGTCAGACAACGGGGCTCCTTCTTACTGATGCTGTTAGACAATGGGGCTCCTTTTGACAGAGTCGGGCTCTTGTGTATAGAGGTTGTCTGACAACGAGGATCCTTTTGACAGAGTCGAGCTTCTTTTCACAGAGTCGGGCTCCTGGTGACAGACGCTGTCAGCTTTTTATCCATCTTGGACGGTGGAGATCGAACGCGCCATCAACGGTGCGACCTGCACCGTCCCTCTCCGCGATTCCCTCTCACTTGCCCTCTTAAATATTTGGTAGTAGTTAGTCACGAGCGTGCGTGCGTACATACATACATACATACATACATAACATACATACATACATACATACATACATAACATACATACATACATACATACATACATACATACATACATACATAACATACATACATACATACATACATACATACATACATACATACATACATACATAACATAGATGTTAAACGAGATGTTAAACGAGCTTCGTTTCCTCTGTTCCACACAGAGAGAGAGAGAGAGAGAGAGAGAGAAGAAGAAGAAGAAGAAGAAGAAGAAGAAGAAGAAGAAGAAGACATGGCGGCATCTCTGGCGATGGAGCATTTCCTAGCCAGAGCCCTGCACCAGCGGCGCCTCAGCCCTGCTTTCAACAGCATCCTCCTCTCCCAGAGCAGACGGAAAAGAAGCTATGCGCCATCGCACCAAAGGCTATGGTGCAGGTCTCTTTCTGTCGTGGCAAGCTCCCTAGCCACAGAGATCCCCTCTGCCTCTCTCTCTGGTATGTTCATCCTCTTCCTCATCCTCGTCTTTTTGATGATATTTTTTCTGCATTTTTCTTGTTTCCCTCTATTCCCTGCAAAATGAAGAGAAAAATAAGAGTCAATGAATGGTAGAGAGGGGCTCTATCCCATTTTTTGCAGCACTTGAGGAAAAAGGTTGAGAAGCCTATCCATGCCTTGCCTGGTATTCCCGGCATCCATATGCTAAGGATCATGATTGAAAATTCAATTCTATGGTTGAGAAGATGCTTGCTGAATAAATGCTTTTTCTCAATTTGCCACATTTTCCTTTGGAATTCGACAAAAAATGCGCTTCCATTAGACAAGTTAATGAAATTGTCACCTTTCAATTCTGATTTCATTGTGAACTAATTGGTCTAATTTCCATATTTTTTATACTAATCAGGATCATTAAAAGAGAGGACCAAGAATAGCCAAGTTTGCTTAACATTTTGAGTGATGGAAACATGCTTAGGTGCAGAACTGTGAATAGTGAAATGGGAACTATTACCCATTTGCAATATTAGACAGAACACAGGTCTGTTTATAGCGAGCTTAGTGTTATCAAATTTCACATGCAAAAGCTCACGATTTGGAATATTTAAGGAAATGAGAGACATATGGAAAACATGCCCGAAACATGAAAAGATTCAGAAATCTATCTTCCATGTCTAGCTGTGTTTTTCACCACATTCACATACAAAAGAGTCATAGCGTTGAACTTTGTGGGGACATTTGTCCCATATGGAAGCATCCATAAAACCGTCTAGCTGTTTAGAATCTAACAAACGTTTGTGATGTTGGAACAGTAACAGTAGAATTTTATAGAAGCGTGAGATGAAAGGGAGACACTTTCTTATAAAGAAAGAAGCCTAAAACTTGAAAGGAGAATGCAATAGCTTACTTTTTTTTTGATGCTTTTGCATGTCTCACATCCAGGGGCAACTGAACAACCAGGGCAAACCTGGAAAGCTAGCTTGGATTTCAAATGGATTCGAGATAACAGGGATGCTGTTGCACAGAATATCCAAAACAGAAATACATATGCGAATGTCGATTTGGTTGTGCAGCTCTATGATAAGAGTCTTGCATTAGGACAGGTATCATTTATTTTCTTGTTGTGAATATTGTTTCTGATACCTAAGACTTAATTGAAGGTATGCCTCCATATCACATGCAATACCACATTTATTTGCTGACCAGATAGATTAAATGCTGTACACATCTCATGGTCATTGTGAGTCCTTGACATTGGATGTATATGTGATGAATCACTATCTTCAAAGATGGGATCATATCCCTTTGGTAGCTTCGGTGTAGTATTGGTCTTGACTTGTTCTGTGTCATATGGTGTGTGTTTTTGCCAAAACCAAGTTTGGAATAAAGAATCCAATTGTCACCTGTGACAAGAAATCTATGTAACTAAAGCAGATTATCATCTTTTGCCTTTTCAAATTAGAGATTGATTACCAAAACCTACTCCAACTTCATGGAGGACCCTGAAACACAAGTATTTTTCATAATTGTCACAGGAACATCATTGTTACTGTATAGGACATGATTCCTCCTTTTGCAGATGTGCATTAGGGGTATGCAAGCCCCTTTGGCATGCTAGGACGTTATGTATGCAATTATACATGATACACACTTTCAGTGAAAGACAATACTTAAGGACCTGGTTGAGGCACTAGAAATTCTGGTAAGAAGAGGAGGAGGAAGTAGAATAGTAGTAGATCATAGAAATGTATTAGAAGATTTAGAATTGATAGAATATCCCTTGCTCTAGCCAGCCAAGTTTTCATTTGCTTATTGCCGTGCTTGGGTCTCTCAAGGCCATTCCTGTATCCATGTTGCCACAAAGTAGCTAGGTTTCTGGTGAAAGCACTTTATGCTCCACAATTTGGTGTTCTAACTCCAGGTAAACTAATCAGAGTGCTTTGCAAGTTGGATCATGGAAGAGATGGTAGCTCATTTCCATGATAATAATTTTGATTTGGCTTCTGCTCTACATATCTAACTCCGCCTTACATCCTTTAACAATCGTTGATATAAATCTAGGCATTTTAGCTCATAGTTGTCTGAAAGAAGAGCCAATGCTAGAAGAATGCCGGATTTCCATCCATTCCACGTTTGTGTCCATTTACTAAGGTATTGAGGAGGTTTAATCAACTAAATCTGCTACCTATTCTCCATTCTTCACCTTGAAGCTGTATCTCACGCTTTGTGAATTGTGTTTTTATTATGAATACATACTTTTGAAAAGTGTGATTAGGCACTTAATAGGCCCGCCTTTTGCAATTTTCTACTAGATTTTGTAATTATTGCAGCTTTTATAGACTCTGTTAGATTTTGTATTGCTTTAGAATTAGGTCACCCAGAAATCCTGATGGACTCTGCGCAGATAATTGAAGCCGTCTTATATGCAAGAAAAAAACAGCACTATAAGCTAAGTTCATTATCAAGATGCTTGAACCTTTTCTCAAGCCCTTTTCTTTTCTCTGCAAGTTCTCAATATTCTACTCTTTTATTGACATGTGCTCTTTTTTCTTTGACACAAGAAGTTCTTGCACCTTCTTTGTTATAATCATATACGAAATTTCATGTCTGCGCAAATCCATCTCGACTGTCTTCAATAACTGCTGTTGTCCCTGCAAAAGCACCAAGAAAGCCTTTCTCGTTGATGCAAAACATGTAATGTTTTAGAAAACCAGGCTCACGCCCAAACTTAAACTCAGTTCTTCATTGTCTATATGCTATTTTTATTTGGATGAAGAGCTCCAGAGGCCTTCCTACACTATATCTTTTGTTGCGATGCAAGGGATGTACAACTTTTATCCGTTCTCGGGTGGATAGATCCTCAACATGGGCTCAGCCCCACCCCATAGATCTCAGTCGATCTCCTGTGGACACTAAAAAGATATCTACCTACATGTTTCTTTCTGTCAAAACTGTAGTCAAAGTTCTTTTTGAAAGATAAGTAATTGCTCTTATGCAGAGTCTTCTGAGGGTTTGCCAGTTTTTGGAACCTAAGTTTTGCTGTAGCTTTTGATTCTGTAGAAGAGGGCAGCACAGTGCCTACATAAATTGATACAAGTCTCATCGTTGGTTTCTCTGTAATCTCTTGTTTGGTCTTATAGGTCATTTTGTCCTGTTAAGAGAAGTTAATATATAACTTTCTTTCTTCCTGTAGTGGCATTTAAGTCTAGTGCATTATGCCTTTGTAGTCGTTGTATTATATGTAATATGATTTTTCATGCCTCTTATTGAAAAAATATATATGACACTGTTACACAACACAGGAAGTCGAAAATATGCGAGCAGAACGAAATCGGGTTGCAAACCTTATGAAAGGAAAATTAGAACCAGAAAGGAGAAATGAATTGATAGAAGAAGGTGCATTTTCCTTATTGTCCTTGTTGATTGGGTTGATAATATTACATGATTCCATCCAAAATAGTCATAAGGACTATTAGCAGACTGAGTTTCAGGCAAGAGGCTCAAGGACATTTTAGCTGGCCTCGAGGCTGAACTTACAGTGTTATCTGAGCAACTTCAAAGAGAAGGACAGAGAATACCCAACATGACACATCCAGATGTTGCAGTGGGATCAGAAGATGCAGCAACAATTCGGAAAGTGGTAAGATGAATTACTCTCTTCAAAGCATTGTAAAAGATTTTGAGTTTGTAATCTTAGATTAAATAGATGCTGGCAGGTTGGAAGCAAGCGTATATTTGACTTTCCGGTGAAAAATCATGTGGAGCTTGGTGAGGCCCTTGAACTTCTCGATTTTGAAGCTGCAGCAGAGGTATATCCTATTAAGCTAGATTTAAAAAAAAAGAAGTCTTATAAGCCTTGTGTTCTTGAAACTTTAGGTTAGGTGCTGGTTAATGTTATTAGGTGGCAAATGACATATTTTCCACCTTGACGTATGGAGTTTAATGTAGACAATTTTAAACTTTTCTGTCTTGCATTAACGTATTTTCACTTGTCCTAAGGTCAGTTCTCGTTGAAGTAGTTTTTCTTTTCTTAACATGAGGTAACTGATTCAAAACCCAATAATCAGGATATAAATATACGCACTTGATAAATTTACTAGGTGATGCAATTGCATAGGCTAGTCCTTGATATGTGAAGTTTCTATTGAAAGAGAGATGATGATGTGATGGTGTGGTCAGATTCAAAACACCAAGGGAGTGAGCTGCTGTGTGAGGAGAGAGAAAATAGAAAAACTGTGCAGAAAAACGGAGAGGAAACCCTAGACGCTAAAAGTCCCTTATCTCATTATGAGAGGTTTGGGACCAATTATTATTCATAAGTAACTTTTAGGTCATTTTGGCATGTTCATACGGCCAATGACCAAAAGTTACAAAAATAATGTAAATGCCTATAACCCCTCAAATTGGGGCCAAAGATATAGTAAAACTATGTCTACAAAGCTCTCGAAGAGAGCTTTTACATGGAAGGGTCAAAATATACTAAAACAGGAGAGTCCTTGGGGCCTTTGTCCCCTACATGTATAGAATATATCTAGATTTTCTTGCATATATCTAGATATAGTAAAAGTATGTCTACAAAGCTCTCAAAGAGAGCTTTCACATGGAAGGGTCAAAATATACTAAAACAGGAGTCCTTGGGGCCTTTGTCCCCAACATGTATAGAATATATCTAGATTTTCTTGCATATATCTAGCATGTCTTTTTGGTTTTTTAAAGGGTAGCCATTGTTCCTAGGGGTATTTATTTTTCAATTAACTTGAGGTAATTCATTAACTTCAAGAATCCAGGAGGCAAATATGACATATTTGGGTAGTAAACCACTCACAGGACTACAACCACATTAAACCAAAGAATAATTAAACTTCTCACATTTGTAATCGTAATATGCCAATTGCATATTCTACACCCAAGATATTGATACTGATACACAAACTAAGTTGATGCAGTCTTGTTGTATTTGCAGGTTACAGGCACAAAGTTCTACTACTTGAAAAATGAGGGAGCACTTCTAGAGATGGCGTTGATTAACTGGACACTTTCTGAGCTCATAAAGAGGGGGTTTACACCCTTTAGCACACCTGATCTTGTTCGATCTTCTGTTGTAGAGAAATGTGGGTTTCAGCCTCGAGGTCAAAACACACAGGTTGCTTTAGAAATCTAAATCACTGTAAATTATCTGCTCAATCTTGTATTATTAAATACTCAGATGTTTTTTTGACAGGTTTATTCAGTGGAAGGCACTGATTTGTGTCTTGCAGGAACAGCAGAGATTCTGATGGGAGGTTTATACATGGATCGGATCATCGAAGAAAGTTCTCTTCCATTGAAGCTAGCTGCATTTTCACATTGCTTTCGTACTGAAGCTGGTGCTGCAGGATCAGCAACTAGGTTTCATTTAATATGTTTTAAGTTTTATAGGAGGTATATACCTCATAGTTTGTTTTGTATTTACCAGAGTACCCCAAAAGTTTCAAACTTCACCAGAATAGCCATGCAATTGTAAATTTTATGCTATATAGGGGTAGTCTTGTAATTATAAAACAAGGGGTATTTTGACGTTTTTCTATATTTCGTGAAGGCATCAAAATGATGAATGTGTCATCAACATATAGGTGCTTGATGTTGATATCTTAAATATTTTTTTAACAGGGGTCTTTATCGAGTACATCAATTTAGCAAATTGGAGATGTTTGTGATTTGCAAGCCAGAAGACAGTGATTTATTTCATGAAGAGGTTATTTCAATTGAAGAAGAACTCTTTTCTTCTCTTGGGCTTCATTTTAAGTAAGTTCAAACCTTCTAGATTATGTTTCTGGCTTTGTAGTCTATTTAAATCTAGGAATAATACTCTTCTTGTCATTTTGATATATGAATTGTTCTCTCTATTGCGTAGTTATGCTGATGCAGCAGTACGAAAAGGAAAAATAGAGATCATAATTTTGAAGATTCTCTTAGTTGAGCTTTTGATCTTCTGTAGTAGATATAATATCATCATATTCCCTGCAGGCATGGTAGTAATAGCAGAGGCACTTAGAGTCAGTTTATCAATATTCAAGTTACAATCTAAAATAGCGCCTTTTCCACTCTGATTTTCATACTAATTTATTATCTTATGTGGACATGAAGCATCAACTACGGTAATGATTAAGGCTTTAGTGCTTGCAAATTCACTGCTCAGATTTCTCAACACTATCTACTCTTTTCTTGCAGTTATTTTTGAGAAATTAACATAACTTTCTTTCTTTTCCCTCTCTATTCAATCCTTGTTTATTCCATGTTTTTCTTTGATGATTCCGTATCTCTTCTTGAAGGCAAAAAGTGATTTAATGAAGTTGACATACAATTCCCATTACCCTCCTTGTGTTAATAGGTTTAAACATTTTATTCGAGTAAATCTTTCCAATTTTCTAAGATACGCACAATGATTGAGTGATCAAGTTCATGATCTTGCTCTTGATGGTCTAAGAGCGGGTCCTTTCATGTGCGTGCCAATGAAAGATTAGAAACATTGGTTATGTTGGGGGCAGTGATATAATGAAACCAAGCATGCTGATGGTAAAATTATGATAATTTACCTCCAGGACTCTAGATATGCCCTCAGGAGATCTTGGAGCACCTGCTTACAGAAAGTATGATGTAGAGGCATGGATGCCAGGGCTTGATCGATATGGTGAAGTATGCAAAAAAACCAAACCAAACTGTGTATTCATACATATGTCAATTGTGTTTATCATCTAGAGTGTTGAGGTTTCTTTCTTCTTGCAGATATCAAGTGCATCAAACTGTACAGATTATCAAAGCCGTCGCTTAAGCATACGCTATCGCCCAGAAAGTGATCCTTCTAACAAGAAAAAGAAGGCCTCGCCATTGCGATTTGCACATACACTCAATGCCACTGCATGTGCTGTTCCGAGGATGATTGTGGCAATCTTGGAGAATTTTCAACAACCAGATGGTTCTGTTTCCATACCCAAACCATTACAACCTTTTATGGGCGGTTGTGACATAATTAAAGTCAAATCTCGACCATCCCAAAGATGAAGCACTAAAACAAGATGAATACCATATTTATCCATGTATAACATGCCATTCTTTTTCTTGGATAAGTTAATCTGTAATTCTTTCTTTGATGAGAGATCTGAGTCATGCATTATATAGGTTGTGCAAATTTGGATTTTCCTGTACTTTGCTTATCCCATGATGGCTTACTTGAACATATAAAGGGCGTAATGCTCATATGCTCACAATGCACTCTTGAACTACTAGGCTTCGTCATCTTCTCCCTCTTGTCAGAGATGTCTTCATGAAGAGGTTGAGGGTAACCTGCTTTGTCCTATTTGTATCTATAGAATATTCCCAATTATGGAAAATGAGGAATTCACTTTGCATGGCCTTCGATTTTTGAACATGATGTCGTGCTTATGTGTTCATCGTGTTATGTGATTGAGTGTCAAGAAAGCAAGAGCTATACTGAAAGGCAACTTATTAAATGGGTATCTGTTTATTGTGGTTGAGGGTGAGGATCAACATAAAATTGTCTTTGTTAACGGTTTTCAAATCTCATGATGTATGTAAGCCACATTATGCATTAGAGAAAAGGAAGTAATATAATTGTCTGCGAAAGGTCAAAATGACCTGGAACATGCTAGAGCATGTGCTTTACTGTGTGATTGAGCTCTATGAGATGCATGTGGGTGGAATTGCACCAATGAAGAAGTTTGTGATTGGTTCTTTGCCTGGGTTAGGTTATTTCATCTTTTAGCAGTTGTATTTCGTTTATTCTGAGAAAGTGAAACAGACATCGACACATTAAATAAGATTCCATGAGGCCACTGTGCAATCTGAAGTATAAAACTACATCGCCAGAGTGTCTAACACCCTGTACACTGTGCAGCTGGCGATCACTGATGTATTCAATATGGTATCCTCATGTACTTCTAGTAAATGGGCTCGTTCACTTTTGTGTGTATCAGTTGTATCAGTGTAGATAATAAGGTCTCAAAATTTGAGACATGTCAATTAAGAACATATCACTCTTTTCTTACTACAAATGGTACTTTTCTTGCAAATGGTGGTTGACACTTCAAATTGCATTTCAAACAAAGAAAGGCGCAAATGCTTCAAAGTTTTTCTTCTGATATTTTCAGCTTTGCCATAGAGTTTGATTTTTGATGTTTCCAATGTAGTTAAAGTTCACTTTGATTGTAACCATGTATAGCATGCACTATTGAGCATTCATTCATACGCTCAACAATAAAAACTTGAATATAAATGTTTGGGAAAGTAGTTACTGCATGGATTTCTTGAAGAAATTCTCTCATGACCTCTTGGGATTTGAGTTGGTGTGGTATGCTTGCAAAAAAGGGCCTTGGGATAGTCACAGAACACTACCAAGAAAAAATATAAGCACACTCAATCAATCCATGAACTTCTGATTTATAAACGAAAGAGGAAAGTAATCAATGGAAACAAAAACTTCAAATCTGTTAGACATAGATAGGCAGATAAATTATCAAAGACAAAAATGAAAGATATTTTTATCATTAAAACTTCTATTGTCATCGGACCTTCGAATGGCAAGCTTAGATATGGAGGGTTTATTATGGAATACTCTGTGTGGGTGAGACACATATACAAACACCAATGATGATAAGTGTGATTCCTAGAACAGTTCTCACACCATCCATCTTCTCTCCAAATGCAGCCCCAGAAATAGCCGTGGCTCCGAATGTAACTGCATTTGTTACCGGTACCGCAAGAGTGATCGGAGCATCATTTAGCTTCATAAAAAAGAGGGCCGATGCTGACAAGTTTATGAGAAAAGGTAGAGAGTATTGCCACACACATAGCATAACAATCCATTCATCAACATGAGCACGGATACCTTTCGCTTTTGGGGCGTTTGTTGTTTTTTGCTTCAGTTTTTGTTTCTCAGCAATTGTGGCTCCTCTTTTTATCAGAGCATTTGTGAGGCCCCATACACATCCGATAGTAATGAGCCAAATGAGAACCATGATGACTCCCTTTAGTGAAATGATCAATCAACCAACTTACATTAATGTTTTAATGTACCTAGCTGTGAGAGAAACATAAGGTTAGTCTACTAATACATTTTTGTGAACAGACTCAAAATTTAATCATGGCTACAATGAAAGAGGAAGAAGGGGCACTATAAAGAGCTTATATACTTCCATAAGATTTGTTTGCGTAGAGTAGAAAGTCCAAGCTAGAATGTAGAAAGATGGGGCATGTTTGTAGATTGGCATCAAATGTTAGGCTTCTCTACCTTGACATATCTCTCTGGTATGCCTCTTTTTAGTCAATGCAAGCAATGGAGATCAAGAATCATGTGTGTAGTTTTATAGATTAGATGCATGCAATTGAGTAAACAAACAAATGAGCAAGAGATAGTGAAAGAACAAAAGTAAATACTACATTCTCATAATGTAAACACAAATTCAATGTACACCAATACCATGGTTTTTAGCATCTCGTCTACAGAAGGAAAGATTTTATAAATACTACATTCTCATAATGTAAACACCAATTCAATGTACACAAATACCGTGGTTTTTAGCATCTCGTCTACACAAGGAAAGATTTTATAAATAAATAAATAAATAAATAAATAAATATATACCACACAATGGAGTAGATTGATGAAAAATATAGAGAATGATGGAGATTTCGTTTCTAAATTAGCCTCAAGAACTTCCTTGTCATTTATAACTTACATTGGCCACAACCTAGAAAACTCGATTGTCAGGATCAATTTGAACCCTAAAATGTTTTATTTTGGATTATAGGACACATGGGCCATGCATGTCATGCTCAATGTTAGATCCACCCAACTTTTAACTCTAACTCTTAAAGAAAGAACGCCATTTTCTTTAGGATTATAATAAACTGGCACCTAAGACCATGTTTCTAGTACGCATTTCTTAATGACATCCTGATTCTTCTCTCAGTCTACTAATAAAGAGCCAAACAAGCAGGAACAGGAACAGGAACAGAAATGAAATTTCTTTTGCTCAACTTTCATTCTGTGTGTGGGTATAACTTGAATGGGTGAAAGAACAAGGCCATGGAAAAGATCTCGTCGTCTGGAACAAAAGAAAATTTACCTCAAGATGAGTGTAAAAGAGGATGGAAAGCCTGAGTAATTCTTCTTTCCTCCCCTCTGTCTCTGTCTCTGTCTCTGTCTCTGTTTCTGCCTCTGTGTCGCTGCCATTGACGGAAGGAGACGAATTGAAGTGTTAGTTTTCCGGAGAAAGAATTATAGGATTGGAAGAAACGCCCACTTCACACACACAAACAGACATTCTATGTACTTCCAAAATGGTACATGCTACATCGGACATTTAATGAACCTATGTGTACGCTATATCGGACATTTAATGAACCTATGTGTACGCTATATCGGACATTTAATGAACCTATGTGTACGCTATATCGGACATTTAATGAACCTATGTGTACGCTATATCGGACATTTAATAAACCTATGTGTACGCTATATCGGACATTTAATGAACCTATGTGTACAGTTATCCAGCCATGGAACGATGCAAAAGAAACAAGTGCCGAACCCTGGTCCTCGTCTCTTTTTAAGGCCGAACCTAATGGGAGCCCACCAATCATGCCTCTCCTCCATATGTATACCTTTGCACGAAATGGTAGATGGGAATGCCAACTATGTTGTAATATTTTTTTTCCACCGCCTTGTATCTGACTTACATACATTCCACAACTTCGCTGCTTTAGGAGATAGCCAAGATAATGATGCCATCGCATGATGATACAATACATTCGTAATAACAAGCGTGTACCAATCATCTTGTAACCGCCAATCTACCCAATGTGCAAATTTGGTTTTCAATGGCAAAGATCCTTGCAACAATGGTATATCTAGTAATTTCTCCCAAATAAATCCATAATTTGGGGGGAATACATAACCATCGCTTCACATCTTTAAAATCCGATAACCTTTGAGATTCATTATCAACCACATCTTCCAAATGTACAATCCCCAATCGAAATAAACGACTGGATTGAGATCTCAACTTCTCTTTCCCATGCCAAAACAACACTCGAGAAGAAACAAACAATTCATTTTGTAATGAATTACAATATTCTCGATCACTTGATGGTCCCCATTCAAAAAGAGATAATGCATCTTGCCACGATCTTACCAAATGTTGTCCACATACAGAATGTCGAATCTTTAGAGGAATACTTCCATTGAGTAATGACCACCAAGATGCTTGAATCTTTGTTTTCCCATGCACCAATCCTTCATGCTCAATAAAATATTGCATCATAGATATCCATGGTTGATATTGTTGACATATATCTCGTAATAATGCAAATCTACGAGCCATCAAATGCCTTTCCAAATCTAATATTGTTGCACCACCTAACCTTTTAGGAGTAGCCAAATGGTCCCATGAAATCCATGTAACTCCCATCATTTCTCCCTTCCGCCACAACATGAACCGAATAGGTTGTAAAATGTTTTGTAATGCCTTCTTAGTCCAAGGTAGTAAAGGCAAAAAATATAATAACATGGGTATCAAGATACATTGCACCACTTTGAGTCGTACATGAAAGGGCCATAATTGAGACTTCCAATCCATAAATTTGTCCTTCAATTTACTACCAATCCAATCAATCAATTGAACATTTCTAACATCAGCACCCAATGGATAACCCAATTGTCGATAAATTGATCCTCGTGTAATCACTAACCCTCGCCATCCCAAACATTCCAAATCACTCTCCGTACAAGAAATAAGGCAAGACTTCCACCAATTTATATACAACCCTGAAGCCAAAGCAAATTGATCCCAAACTTGCATACTCCTTTCAAGATTTTCTTTTGAGGCTAGTAAAAACATAAAAGAATCATCAACCAATGATTGTGCCACCAATTGTCTACCAGAAGGAAGATGCAAACCCACAATATCACCATTAGCTGCAAGATTTGACAACATTACTAACAAAGGATGTGTAACAATAGCAAAGAACAATGGGCTTAGTGGACATCCTTGCCACACAGATCTAGTAAGAAACACTTTCGGACTAACTCCGCCATTAAGCATCACACGCGAGGTCGCATTTTGCCCTAGCAAAAAGATAAGACGACACATACGAGGACCAAACCCCATATTATACATCACATGTGAGAGGAAAGACCAATTAACATGATCATATGCTTTTTCCAAATCTAATTGCACCATAACCATTTCTTGATGTGTATGTTGAGCATAATCGGTAGCCATTTGAATATTCAAAACATTATGCAATATATTTCTACCTGTAATAAAACCATATTGAGATGGATGAATAAGTTGAGGTAAGAACTTCTAAAGTCTGTTGGATAATATCTTTGCAAACACTTTGTATAACCCTTCCCATCAATGAAATAGGCCTCCATTGATGAAATGACTCTGGAGATGGTACCTTTGGTGAATGGACTCTTAAGCATGCGAGCGTAATTCTTAAAAACTTCATTTGTAATACCATCCCAACCAGGGCTTTTACCATTCAGAAGGTGTAACAATACCTTTTCCACCTCAGCTTCTTCAAAATCGGTATCCAATTTTTGACAAATATTTATATTCTTGAAAAACACATTTATTAATATAATTGTGTGAAAGAGAGAGAGAGAGAGAGAGAGAGAGAGAGAGAGAGAGAGAGAGAGAGAAGCAAGAGTGGAGAGGGGAAGAAAAAGCAAAATTGTTTTTATTGCTGCGCTCTCTATGGGTAACAGAATCAGTAACGAGATATAACAAGTTAAATTTGGTGGTCTGTGCGAGAAGCAACGATTAAAATAAGGAATCTTGTGTTGTTGGCATCCACATACTCAACACACATTGCGGGTCTTCAATTGTATTCATCATCTTCGACCTCTTCAATCGGGTGAGTTCCGGTTGTCTTACATGTTCATGGAAAATTGTTTTTATCTCGGATCACTATCACATCAAGAATAATGGACATAAACATGAATTCCTCTCAAATTGTGGGGGACATCGATATGGAAACAATTGATCCAAAAAAGAGTAATGTGATGGTTGAAACACGTTCGCGTTCACAAGTGGAAGGATTGCGCATTCCACTTGTAGAATCTTCTTAAAACGAAGCAAATACACCCTCTCTACAAAAATTGGATGCACTAGTATCACATGTTCCTGAACTTGATGAAAATTTGCAAATATAAAAATACATGATAGATCTACGAGTGGAGATCATTAGAAATCATGCAAGTTTAGACACGTTGATAAGTTAATGTAGGCATAATAAAGTTCAACTATGGCTCAATATGTCACTACTGTGCGACAAGGGAAACACTAACTTAAAGACTTATAGTAATTAGGTAAGTTTTACAAAAATATCAGGTGTACTTGTATCCATACTAATAAAATGAGTTATAATTTATACTTTGACCCATACGTGCATGTATGTAATTGTGGAAAATGTAGGATAATGCACATTAGGATAAGTGATTGGAATAATTAACTTATTAAAGTATTCAATACTTGTATTTAAAGTTGATCTAATCTATTCCTCAGTTTGTTCATATGGGATCAAACCATATGTATATAATTGTGGACAATGTAAGGCAGTGAACTTTAGGATAATGTCGTGGAAATAACAAACCTATTAGGCTTTCATACCTGTATTTAAAATTGATCTACTCTATTGCTTAGGTGATTCACACAGGATCAAACTCCGAACGATAACGCAACTGGAACCATTATCAACACATTACACAATCTAAGCAACAATGGAATAGAAACATAATAGTTTTAACAATAGAAGACAAAGATCCATAATAACAACATGGACAGTCATGGCAACAATTATAGGGCCATGTTCTGTTAAGGTTAGCTTGGACCAAAATCAGCCTCAATTTAAACTAATTCATGTTTCTCCATAAATTTGGTAGTCAGCTATGCACGCGGTGAAACCAATGTCATAAATCTACTAACCAAGTATATAAAAATAAAATTGAAACATATAGAAGATTATAAAGAATAGAATCCACTAGGTAAAACCCAAAATTTGTATTAATAATGTGAAATCCTAACAAATCGTCAGTGTCATTTTCTTCATAGAGTCTATTACATAGCAATCAATTCATCAACGTCATTTTCTTCATCATCTTGTGTAGAACTCTCTTCGGCTATACGTGCATTGGCTTCCCCTGTTAGCCGAGCCAACGAAATATCTTCTATAAGCTCATCATCAAGCTCTATTAGCTCCCCCGGTTCGCCGGCTAACGGAGGAATAGGCTCTCGCGAAGCAGGTTGAAACCTTTCTGTATTAGCGAGGTTCTTTGCACCGACCTCCTCATCCTGGTCTGGGCACTCCCACAAAGCCTTAATCCGCATATTAATAAATATAACCTGGACCTCGTCCTTCTCCAATGCAACTGTATTTCTAAAAAGCTTCAATGCACATACAGACGTCGTTCCTATGATGTAAGTAACAAGAAGATTTAGTTGTCAAACGAAAAAAAAAGGGATTGGTTATCTCAAGATCGTTACCCTAGTTCGAGGAATACCTGTGCCAGAAAAGAGATCTAATATCCAGTCTCCTTCGATAGAAAACATCTCGATCAAGTGCATCATAAGTCGTTGAGGTTTTTGGTATGGGTTGACAAGTCCCCGTTTTGTCGTGGTGACATGTCACAATTTCTGTGTCACTGCTGGATATACCAACAGATTTGAACCTCCCACTTCATTAGAATGCTCCTTGATTCTCTGTTTCTTAATTTCATCGAAGTAGCCAATCGTGATGTATTCAATGGCATTAACGAACCGAAAAGTTGGCCCTCTATTTACATTGGTCTTGATCCTATAAAAAATAATACATCGAGTTAAGAATAGATTGAACAACCTTAAGAAATGCAATATAGTGAAAGACACCTATAAATAATCCTTACCATGCAAGGTTCTCGATGCCATGGCAACGAGATCTCAAAGCTTGAGCTACCGAGTACCCTTGGTCCATACTATGAAAGATAACTATTCGCCACAAGGATGCAGTCGTTAGCTCAGCGAAATCCTTGACCATCTTCTCCAATTGTTTAAACCTAAACGGTTCATCGTCGTATGATGACCCAGCCATTCGAAATCCGTAAGGAATATCCGCAATCATTAGCGTATATTCCTTCTTTGGCACCTTTTGGATCAAGTCGACGACATCACCGCAAACCACATTGTAGTAAAGATCTCTCGTAATATCTTTTTTGAGGCTAAATTTTTTAAAGGAGCCATCTTCCTCCATTTCGTACGCCTTGACTAAGCGACGATCCTTTTCTTTTCTGGCTCGCTCGAGATGTGCAAGGAAGGATGTAGGGAAATCGTGTATATCCTTAACTTCTCCTTGTTTCTTGCCTCGGCACGGTTTCTAATAGAAGCAATAGGACATCAGGTATTATTATACAAGCTCTACATATGATGAAAGGGTAATGAAAAACCATCAATACTAACCCAATTCTTGAATGCAATAAAATACTCTGATAATGCCTTATATGAAGACGTTAGAGGATAATCCTCAGTCACTTGTTCCCAAGTTATACATCCAAGTTGTTTCATCATAACTTCTTGGATCTTCATGTACACCTTATGACTGTAAAATTAGAAATCAAGATTAGAACTTTGAATTACACCAGATAGACTACAATTTTAGTATTTGAAAGACTTACTTATTGAACTCAGTGACCATTTCTTCAAGGCTTAAATCTTTCGCCACAACCCTTGACAAAACAGACACAAGAAGCTACTCGTCCTTAATACCTTGCATCGCTCTCCATAGAGACAGCTTCATGTCGTCTACCGCTTCTTCAATTGTCAAGTCAATTTTCTTGGCAGCTTGTGACTTTAACTCTAGTTGAGGGTCAATCTTACATTTCTTTTGTCGTTGACCCTTTACCTCCTTATTCTCCCACATTGAGAAGATTTCATCTTGTAGGTCCCATACTTCTCCATCTCTAAACGCCAATTGAAACCAAGACTCATATTTTCGAAGACCATCGGACTTAACATTATCATCTACCATAATGCCGACTTCATGCAGACATTGACGTCGTAGGCCTAGATGTAACTTCACACCAAACTTTTGTTTCACGTCTAAATACTCGTGGTGGAAGAACCGTATACGCTCAATGGACGACATTTTCTGCCTATAGTCATTATCATTATTATGGTCCAATGCCAACAGCTTAGCCTCTTCGGTTGTGAGCCCAACATAAATTTTGCACTCGGCATACTTGAAGAAGAAAGTCGTTGGATGTTCTCTCACAAGCTGCCGACGTGCCTCTACTGAATGCGATCCACCAATGACAAAATAATTATATTGATCATGCTTTCTAATATCAAAATCTTCAATGGTTCCACATTCTTCAGGATCTACCATAACAATAAATGGCACCACAGTGGCATGAGGATTAATTTTCATTTTTTTCTTGAGATTTTGAACATGCATGCGGTGTGGCTCTCTAATCTCAAGTGGTCGTCGACTTGTTTTTTCATCAATAGGGGGCCGATGGATGTGTGTTATAGGCAAATTAAACACTTGCCCTTTCTTGACCAGTTTACGTTGCATTAACTCTCTCCTTATCTTATTCTGCTCGGATGACAAAACACCCGATGCCAGCTCAGCTCCTGACGTCCCCTTATTATCCTCCTCTTCGTTTTCACTTGTTGAATCGGTGTCCGACATTTTGGTTGTCTTCTTCTTTGGTGGTCTTGACTGGACTTTGGATACCCTTTTTGTGGCCTTCAATGGGGAGGGCACTTCATCTCTTAGAGTTACATGGCCTTGTATATAAGGCCTCAAGGTAACAATAAGGTTTTGTGAGCTTTCAAGATCTTTTTTGAACGCTTCTGGCCACAAGATTCCTTTACTAAAAGGTCTTCTGGAAGGAACACTTTACGTACCCCCTTGGAGCACTCTATCATTGCCAGTATGTTGGCTGAATCTGCATCTTTGTAGTCAAATCGTAGAATACGGCCATACATAAATGGGGTTTCCTTTCCAAGCTGCCCCTCCCCCTTCTTCTTTGCTGTATACAATACGACTTTTTTCTTTGAGTCGACATATTGCATACACCATTCCTTGTCCGTTAGATCACGGTCAGGAAGGTCTTCACCTCCAGTAGCGGCGACAAGTTTCTTTTGGCTAACATCAATATGTGGCTGAGATTTTGTCTCCTCGTTGAAGAGAAGCTTTTTTCCTCTCTTCATGGTCTCAGGAGCTACCTTGGTCTGGGCTTCGATTGGAGAACCCTGTATGCGAAGCTTTATTTTCTTCACGGGTCGGTCCGACAGGTTCTCAAACGACCAATTTAAGAAAGTATATGCAAAAACATAAGTTAGGTGGTCACGTAGATTAAGGTTGTATATTAAAATATAAATATGAAGATGAAGAACAGTTCTCACTAGCAGGCGATTAGTGGTGAAGTGAAAATATCAATCATGCATTCAGAGTACATGGTAGTCCTATATTCAAAAATCTATTCTAGGCAGGGCTATTCAAACTAGAAAATATATATTGTAATAAGTAAACAGGGTTATATATTCTTTTAAAGAGTAGGTATGACTTATAGAGATTCCAAACCTATATTGAGGAGAATTTGCTATCATAAAGGCAATTTGTGGATCATTTTCTACTATTTTAAGCTATAGTAGGTCATAAAACACCTATAATTAGGGCATGTTTTTTTTTAAAAGTAAGGCAAGTCAACATAAAAAAGACTGATTTTGACAGACAATTTGATATCTTTTCCACACAATAATTAATTGTTACCCCAAAAACACAAATTTTCTCGTTCAGAGCCTTCTTTTATACAGGAACTCGATACGGCATTGTCGTAGTGTATTTCGTACACTACGTGAAAAAGTAAAAATAATAAAACCGATTTAATTACATATAAATAAATAAAATAAGAATATCAAGATATTTATCACGTGCATAGGGCAAGATTCGAACCTTCTACCTCCACGTAGCCAAACCTCAACTTTACCATTACACTACCTTATCTTTAGTGTTCTACAAATAGATTTAATAACTATAACTGCTTTATTTGCGCCTACCTTTATTAAAAGGTAAATCATGCATTTTTAGAGTGCGTGAATATTTTATAGAAAAACGCAAGCAACTAAAAAGTGACTCATGCACATCTAGCGTGCATGAGCACTATATTTAGCAAATAAAAGCAAGGATTAGAAAAGCATTACATGCACATTTAGTGTGCATGAACGTATTAGAAAAAGCATGTAGCTATGCTTAGTCTCTCCCATCACTATATAAGGATGGGGAGCACATTGTAGTTTTTGTTGATTATTTTTCTATAATGATCAATCAATCTAAAATATTCGTGGGATTCACGAATTTGCTAAAATAATTCTCTCTTACTACCTAAATATTGACTAAATGTACTAAACTCGTGGGATTCACGAGATTCTTATCTTATAACTCTTTATACCTATTCTTTACTAGCCTTATTTGTATTTTTCTTTCTCCTAGTCCAAAACCTCGGTGGTTCCCACCCGACTCACGCAAACGATCCGGAGCCGAAAGGCACGACACAGTTGGTGAACCCGACGTGAAGGCGGGTGGCAAGGAGATGGAGAATCAACAAGAGGCAATGAGTATAACGATGATGATGATGTTCGAGCGGATGCTACAAGAACAACGAGTGATGTCGGAGATCACGGGGGCAGTAAAGCGGCTCGTACAACGAAACGGACAATTCAACGGAAACGATGTGTCACGCTATCTACGTGACTACAAGGCGGAGATGATACGATGTGGGATACCGGAAGGATTGCAAGTGACATCCTTCAATCGGGTAGCCACGGATGAGTTACAAGAAAGAATCTACAAGATACAACAACAAAATCCAACATGGGGGTCCTTCGAAGAAGCTTTACGAGAGGCATATGATTACAAGAGATCGAAGGGAAAAGATCGGCGAGAATTCGACGAATGGGTGGCATCGGAGAAGACCCACCGAAGTGCAACACAAGCATTCCTAGAGTTCGAGCATCGTTTTGCTCGACTCTCGGAGCGGGAACAACGATTGGTGGGAGAAGATAAAGTCCTAATGTTCGTAAAATCGATCGATCGAAAAGAAAGGATGGACATCGGGATCGAACTCGAAGACGATGAAGGTATAAATGGTCTTACTGAAGATTGGGCCGAAGTCCAAAGGGTATGCCGGAGACATGATGAGAGGAAGATGAGAATCTTGTCAACGACATGGCCGATGAAGGATGGTCGATTGAAGACAAACGATGGAGCCGATATGAAGGCCGAAATACAACATGATGGTGCGACGGAAGAGGGTGTAAAACAAGCTACCCTCTTGTCTTGCGAAAGAACAACGACAAAGGATAAGGCCGATAACCCAAGTGTAGAAGAAGATTTCAGAATACAAGTGTCTGAAACATCGGGTGAAAAAGGGGTAAGCATAATTGATGCAGTGAAAGAGAGCAAGGAGGACTTGATTGAGGAGGTCACCATGAAAGATGACATCGAATTGAAGGTGGCTATGGACGAATCAACGACGGATGGCCATATCAAGACTTCCCCACCACTGATTTTAGAGACTCCGGCGGTTGCGTTCGAAAGGCAACGTGAGACCGAAGAGACGGAAGGTGGCGGAGAGAAAACAAAGGTCGAAGTCGATGCATATGACGGAGAGATAGCCGAGAATATGGCTATGGGTGAAACAATGGAGGATGATAATACCGAGGATTCCTGCCCACTAATCCTAGAGACTTCGGCGGTTGTGTCTGAGAAGCAACGTAAGACCGGAGAGACGGGAGGTGGCGGCAAGAAAGGTAAAGTCGGAAGCCAGTTAGGATGGAAGGTGATCCGGACGGGATTCCGATCCGAAAGAAAGCCGAACCGGGTAAAAGAGGATTCGACCGAAAGTCGACCCGAAAGAAAGCCGAACCGAAAGGAAGAGAATTCGGCCGAAAGACGACACAAACGAAAGCTGAATCGGGCGAATGAGGATTCGGTCGAAAGACGACCCAAAAGAAAGCCGACCCGAAAAGGGGTCGACTCGGTCAAAACCGATCGACCGAGTCTGACTTGGCCGAACGCGAATATGGATGGAAGCCGACCTAGCCGAAAGCCGATCGGACGAAACCGATCCGAAAAGAAGCTATTAATCCGACTCAACCGGAGGTTGGACCGGTCGAGGCTGGTGAAAACGAGAAAAAGAAAGCCAACCGAAACCAAAACCGACAGATCGAAACCGGGCCGGAAGGAGACCGACTTAATCGAAACCGAACAACCGATTCCGATTCGGCCGAATACGAATCCGATCGGAAGCCGATCAAACCGAAAGTCGATTGGACGAGAGCGATCCGGAAAAAAGTCAAGGTTGATGAAGACAAGAAAGAGGCCAGTAAAAGACACTACCACGAATGACAAGGGCCAAGAATATGACGAGAGAGAACAAAGAATATGGTGGATCGGATGGCGACAATGGTTCGGGTGGAAAGAATGGGCCTACTCAAAATGGAGAGACAAAGTTGACATAGCGGGACAAACGGAGGATGAAGGGGAGACAACGAGCATCGGCAACTTCGGCACATACCGGAGGATGTGCGGGTTCGGAGGGGGCGAGTGTCGTAGTGTATTTCGTACACTACGTGAAAAAATAAAAATAATAAAACCGATTTAATTACATATAAATAAATAAAATAAGAATATCAAGATATTTATCACGTGCATAGGGCAAGATTCGAACCTTCTACCTCCACGTAGCCAAACCTCAACTTTACCATTACGCTACCTTATCTTTAGTGTTTTAAAAATAGATTTAATAACTATAAGTGCTTTATTTGCGCCTACCTTTATTAAAAGGTAAATCATGCATTTTTAGAGTGCGTGAATATTTTATAGAAAAACGCAAGCAACTAAAAAGTGACTCATGCACATCTAGCGTGCATGAGCACTATATTTAGCAAATAAAAGCAAGGATTAGAAAAGCATTACATGCACATTTAGTGTGCATGAACGTATTAGAAAAAGCATGTAGCTATGCTTAGTCTCTCCCATCACTATATAAGGATGGGGAGCACATTGTAGTTTTTGTTGATTATTTTTCTATAATGATCAATCAATCTAAAATATTCGTGGGATTCACGAATTTGCTAAAATAATTCTCTCTTACTACCTAAATATTGACTAAATGTACTAAACTCGTGGGATTCACGAGATTCTTATCTTATAACTCTTTATACCTATTCTTTACTAGCCTTATTTGTATTTTTCTTTCTCCTAGTCCAAAACCTCGGTGGTTCCCACCCGACTCACGCAAACGATCCGGAGCCGAAAGGCACGACAGCGTATCGAGTTCGTGTTTAAAGTGTAGGTTTTAAACAGGAACTCGATACGCCATATCGAGTTCCTGTTTAAAAAGCAAAAAAAAAATATGAACTCGATATGCCGTATCGAGTTCCTGTATAAAGTTTGTATTGTATACAGGAACTCGATACGGCGTATAGAGTTCTTGAGCGACAAAACATATTTACAAAAATGTCCACAGTGTCAGAGGCCTACCTGGAGTCCTCGCACTCGATTCTCTTTGAAGACATGGTTGATCGTGTGGCAGTGGAGGCGGAGATCACGCTTTTGTGCTTTGTGTGCTCTGTATGCTCTGTACGCTCTTGTGAGTGAAATATGACGAGGTCTTCCTATTTATAGGGATTGACCACATTGGTTAAAGTAACCATAGTCACCTTAACCAAGGTTGGTAAGTTTGAGGATAGTTAGTTGGTAACCACAGTCACATTAACTAGAGTAACTTATGATTGCATTAATGATTACAAAGTCAAACTAACATATTGATCAATCTTTTATAGTCATAACAACCTGCAATGACTTCAAAGGTCATGAAGGAGACAATGATAAAGGTTCATGAATGTACCAATGATTGATTACTAAAAGCAACAATTTTTATGACTCTCAAATGCTGTGTATTAAAGATGTGGGCATGAATTAACCAATGATTGATAAGTCTAATATTTAAAATGGTGAGCATTAAAGAACCAATGAGTGAGAGGTTCTATATCAAAATGGGTGCCTTTAATTAGCCAATGATTTTAACATTAATCCAACATATTTATGGCTTGTTAATGATTAGATTTATATTATACTTGATTTAACTTCATATAGATGTAGTTTAAATAATAATTGATATTTTAAATACAATTATTTTATTAAAAATAAATTTTTTATGTATTGTATTAATATAATATTACATAATATAGACATTCTATTGATTTGGCTTTTGTTTAGAGAGAAATTTATGTTTAGAGAGGAGTATATGTTTAGAGAGGAGCTTATTAGTTTTTTTCCTTACCCTAAGCACATAACTTACAGAGCCCTATCTAGACCTTAAGCCATGAGTGAAGATTCACCGTTCTCGATTGAAGTATATTGTTTGTCATCAGACTCATCGTTTTCTACTGAAGAGTATTGTTTGTCGACAGAGTCACCATATTCGATTGAAGAGTATTGTTTGTCGACAGAGTCACCATATTCGATTGAAGAATATTGTCTGTCGATAGACTCACCATATTCTATCGAAGAATATTGTCTGAGCTCATCTACAGGGAATGTAAATAATGACACATGTGAAGAGTTCTCTATTGAAGAATACGATATTAATAAAGATACAGAGAATGAAGGTAGTGCTCAGGAAACATTGAATAACATTGGCGATGGTCACAACAGAGAATTAGATTGTAACAAGGTTACACCAACCTCTATGCAGGAAGAGAAATCTGGGAGCCCTATGCATATTAGAAGAATCCCACGAAGAATTCGTCTGGCTAGATTTAGCTTGGTGACATCAGATAAACAGATTGGATTTGATGTCAAAAAAATATGTTGTGCTCGTGGTTGTATGTCTATGATTGGAAAATCAAAGTTGCGAGAATTAAGGCGATACTATTTTTCGATGACCGGTGATGAGCAAGACACTTACCTCGGGTCACATATGCAACTAGTATCTGACAAATGTACGAGGATCAAAGTATCATTCGAGTATTATATCTTCCATGCGCAACAGATATGTAGAGTTGCATTCAAAATTGCGTTATGTGTTAGTAACATGCGGCTACATAGAGTACAACAACGTCTACTTAGCGGGGATCAGATGCTCAATTGTAAAGAGGTTCCAAGTATGAAAGGTGCAATTGGAAGACATGCTATTGGTTGGATGAAAACTTACTTTCAGTTAAATTGTGAAGTAATGCCCACTACAGGTAGGATGCACCTTTCTGATAATTATACACGTCGGGAAGTTTATGATGTTTATCGATCTGATATGTTGGGCTCACGTAATAAGTCTATCACCTATAGCCAATTCACAAGATTATGGAGAGCTCGGTTTTCAAATGTTATTATTCCTCGTAAAGTACGTATGGGGCATTGCTCCATTTGTGCAAATCTTAAAAGTTTGGCTAAAGGTGCAAAGACATCAATGGAAAAGGATACGAGTAAGAAGTTACTACAAGAGCATTGTGAGGCACAATCCTTAGAACGAAAGAAGGTGATGCATCATAGAGAGAAGTGTTTGAAGAGGCCCGAACAATACATGTGCTTAATGATAGATGGCATGGACCAGAAGAAGACATGCTTGCCGCATATGCGGAGGCTCCCCAAAGATGTCAATGATGAGTGCCTTGTTCAAATGCACTTGGTGGGATGCTTGGCTTATAATAGGTCTGTTCGACCTTACGTCTTCATTACTTACCCCAATGTTCACAATGACCCTAACCTAACAGTTACAGTGATTCACCGAGTTTTGATGTCTTGGGGCCAACCTTTCCCCCCTGTTCTATACATTCAATTGGACAATACTGCTAGAGAGAACAAAAATTCAACTGTATTTGGCTATCTAAGTATGTTGGTCAACCAAGAATTGTTTAGGAAAGTGAAAGTAAATTTCCTTTTGGTTGGCCACACACATGACCATATAGATCAGATGTTTAGCACATTCTCCAGACAGTTGTCTCGGCATGATGCTTTCACTTTACCTAAACTATTTGATGTCATTTGTGATGCATATACACCACGCCCAAAAGTGTTACACTTGAAGGAGGTATATGACTTTAAGAGATATATATTAGATGGGGGTGGTGGGAATGTTAAAGTGCTTGCTCAGTTAAAAAATATAAGTTTCAATCACATTTTTATGATAAAGAAAAATGGAATAAGTGGTTCTACACTTTTGTATGCTAAACAATATTCATCTTCTACAACATGGGAACCTAAAGGTGGTTGCCAGTTATTACTTTGTATGCCGAGTACAATTGTCCATGGAGCTAAGCAAATGCCAATTGAGAAGAAAGGACAGTTGCAGAGCGACTTGGTATCAGAACAAAAACGGTCATGGCTCCAAGCCTTAGAAGAAAAAAGAAAGCATATTGAGGCCACCAAGAAATATGCCGCACGACAAGACACGTCATGGTGGGATGTATTTTATAGTGATCAAAAAGAAATTATAGACAATTGTGTATCTGTTGATAATTGGAATTTGGAAACGCCATTCACATGGTCGCTGCAACATGATCGCGTAAATAGAACTCCAGAGCAACTAGTAAATGCGATTAATGACAGCTTAGTCCATCCACAACAAAGAGACATTTATGTGGGACCAAGGATGACCAAAGCAGCCGAAGCTAGATGGCAAGGCAATTTGCAAGAGCTCACCGCGGGGATGTTGATTGCAACGCCGACTGATGAGAACTCACATGGCCACCAATTTTGGGTTGGTAAAATTCTAGAAGTGCTAATGCATGAAATAGAAAACACGATCAAGTCTATAAATGTTCATTGGTACAACACTAGAAGTGCAAATGCTTTTACAGGTAAGTATACATTGGAGATGATTGAATGCCCAACAAGAAGGGGAGGTAGGAAGAGGAAGCGAAACATTCTTAACACCTCAACCCTTGATATCTCTGATGTGGATATCATCGTGTACGACTTCACACTTACAAAAGCCGGACGATTAAGGAAGTCAACAATAGATATAATAAAAGAAAAATTACCAGGTCTACAAGGTGGCTCGAGTCAAAGGCAAACGAGATCTGCTACATATAATCTAGAGTCAAACCATTTGGTTTATGATGAAGATAATGCACTGATTGGTACATCCGAGGATGATGAGGAGGAATCGTCATTGTATATTAGTTATAGTAGCGATTCTCCTTAAAGGAGTGATCATGAATGTATATTTGGCTATTAAGTGTAACTACATTCCGCTTGTAACAAATCGAGTAATATAAAAGCATGTGTTTTGAATTCTTATGATTTCTAAAAAATCGTTTCTTATAAAATAACATTGGTTGTAAAGTTTGTGATATAAATTGAGAATGTATCGTTTTGAAATTCGTCTTTTTTTAGTTACTTCTAAATCACGAAAATAGTGGATTTTTAACCTTTTTCATAGTATGTTTGAACATGTATGATACTGGTATCAATGTGTTTTGTAAAATCATTGAAAAAGCCCTAAAATTTCCCTTATCCTTCCATTTATGCACGATCCTTCCACTTGTGAACGCGAACGTGTTCTGAATGTAATCGTGAAAGGGAAGACATTGGAAGTTCTGAGAGGTTTAAGGGCATTGAGGAAATTAATGAGGAAAATGCAACATATGCCGAAGTAATACATGTAGATGAGGTTGACAAGGATAATTGTAATTGGGATACTTTTTGGGGAATTGCCAATACCTTATTGTTTGATATTGTGGAACAAAATGAAAATGCAGCGAAAGAATGCAATCATGAGGATGTGCATGATGTGGATGTTGATGCTAAGGTAGTGTTGCAATCTTTTGATGTATTCTATGATCGTGCAGTTATATTGTTTTTTATTGGGAAACTCCCATACATTAATTGGATTAAACAATGGTTGAACACAATCGTGTCACCAAATTGTGTTGAAAATATATATGCAGGACCATGAGGGTTTTATGATGTAGTGTTTCGTTCACTGAAACATCGAAGTGCATTGTTGGCTAAAGTTCTTGTGTTTTTTGATAAATGATTGGTGCATGTAATGCAATGGTCCCCTGTTGTGGACTATCATGCTTTGTTGAAACAAGAATGCCCTGTTTGGGTAATAGTGGATTGTAAGCATGCTTTTTTCTGGCCACTTTTACCAGAGTTGATGAGTCAAATGGGTAAAGTGTTGGTATCTCCACATGCAAATGTTACAAATAAGTGCAAATTTTGTGTGTTATGGGATACAAGTCGTAAGAGGCCAAGATGGGTGCGTACGAACACACCTGGAATGAAAAGACTTTGTTTTAAATTGAAGTGGGAGACATTTGCAGGTCATTGTTTTGGATGTGGTGAATGGGGTCACTTTATGGTGGAATGCCGTCATCATTGTCCTTCAACTATAGAGGTTCCTAATGAAGGGAATGGTAAGGAAGAAGTTGGGAGAGATGTTGGTGTGTTAGATATGGTGGTTGTTATGGATGAAGGAACATCATCTAGAGCAGGTTATAAAGAGGTTTCACTTCAAGGTTTGGGCCCTAAGAATAAGGGAACTCAATCTATGGATATGGAAAAACAAAATTTGGTGGTTATAGATAAGGGGAAAAAACCGTTGGATAGAACTAGTAGTGATGTTGTTGAAAATGTCTTCTCGGTTATTATGTTGGCCAGGAAAGGAGAGATTATGCTCTCAATTTAATCGTTTGTTTCATTTGGGGGTCAAAGAGGTGGGAGATATAGTTGAGGCTCCATCTCAAAGGTTATCATCAAGGCTGAAGAAGAATGGAGATTACACAAATCTGATCATGGGTGGTGGCAAGTCTTACAACGTAGTTGGCATTCTAAATTGCCACTTGTAGCAAAGGTCTTCATTTGGAGAGTTTTGATTGGAGGATTGCCTTTGGGATTAGCTCTAAAGTGTCGTGGACTAGCAACATGTAATTGTTTTTTTTGCACTGTTCAAATGGAAGATAATACTCATTGATTTATACAATGCCCGATTGCTTCTAAGATTTGGAGTTACATTTCTCAAAATTGGCAAGTTTTATCACGGTGTTATTTGACACCTAGACAGTGTGTGTTTGCACAATTTACATAGGTGGACCCAAAGTCAGAGATGGAGATTGTTTTTCTATTTTTGAGATATTGGGGATTGCGTCATAATTGGAATATGCGCAACGCTTTTGTATTCGATGGTAGACATGGAGTGAAAGCATATCTACGAAAGTTGAAGGGAGTACTAATGTGGCAATTTTCTTTATTGGAGCAAGTGGAAGTCCTTTCCTCTGTGGAATGTTCGTCTTGCCTATTGGCAATTCAACATGTTCTATTACCCATGTAGTGTAGTGTAGTTAGTGGGTGACCATACTTCATGGTCACACCATTGTAAGTAGTGTTTTTTACACACATTTATTAATATAATTGTGTGTTTTCACAAAAAAAGAAGAGAATTAGAATTAGAATTTTTATCGTCCATAAAGAGGCCAATTTTGACCAATGGAACCAGAGTATACATGTGTTCTTGATATATGTCTCCTTCCTAAGAAGGGCTATTCATACGTTGAAGCACAAAATCTCTATGTGTTAGTAAAGCATACACATATGAGCTCAACCTTCTAGGTGGTGTCTTAAGTATGGCACTTAAGTTATCACTCCCTCTTAGTATGTCAACATATCTTGAACGAATTGCACTATATGTCGAGCATGTGAAGAGCAAGTGACATTCATCCTCTACCATGCCTTCATTGCATACTTTACATGTCTTCAAATTCGTAACATTTTGATACCATGATGCAACTTCAATACCTAACTTGTGAGATCGAGTGCGAAGTAGAGTAAGGGCTCTACGAGCATTACTACTCATATTGGTAATGAGATAAGGTTGGATACGATCAATAAACATTCTTGCTTTATATTGAGACCAACATTCAGGGTTGACAGTTGCAATGTAGAGAGAGAGAGAGAGAGAGAGAGAGAGAGAGAGAGAGAACACTACTTACAATGGGTGGGGGTCAGAATGGAGTGAGTTTAGTCACCCGCTAAGTAACTAACTACATTTGGGTAGTAGAACATGTTGAATTGCCAATAGGCAAGACGAACACTCCATTGAGGAATGAATTTCCACTTGCTCCAATAAAAAAAATGACCTCCATCTCTGATTTTGGGTCCAACCTTTATAAATTGTGCAAACACCCCCTATTGTTTAGGCGTCAAATAACATCGTTATAAAACTTGCCAAATTTGAGAAATGTAACTCCAAATTTAACAAGCAACCGGACATTGTATAAAATGATGACTATTATCTTCCATTTGAACAGTGCAAAAGAAGCAATTTGCCTGTTGCAAGTGCACGTCGCTTTAGAGCTAATCCCAAAGTCCAAACCCCCAATGAAAACTCTTCAAATGAAGACCTTTGCTACAATTGGCAATTTAGAATGGCAACTATGTCTTGAGATCTTCCATCACCCATTATCATATTTGTGTATTTTCCATTCTTCTTCAACCTTAGATGATAGCCATCCAAGAGACTCAATGGAGCAATGATACAAAAGATTAGTAGTCACTTGTAACAATGACGTCTGGCCCCTTAAACATTAGCCAATGAGGTAAAGGTAAAGGACCTTGCCTCAATGCAATATTTGTAGTTGTTGCGAAATAAACCCATAATTAGGCGGGATGCATAAAATTGTCGCGCTTCAACAAACTCCAAAATTCTTTGAGATGGAGCCTCAACTATATCTCCCACCTCTTTAACCCTCAAACGAAACAAACAATTAAACTGAGAGTGCAATCTCTCCTTTCTTGGCCAACATAATAACCGAGAAGACATAATAATTGAGAGCGCAAAGGATTATAATGCTCTCTACTAGATGATGGTTTCCATACACATAATAAGACTGCTTCTTGCCATGAGATAACCAAGTGTTGAACACATGAAGAGCCCGAAATCTTATGTGATATACATCCATTTAGTAATTGCTACCATGAAGCCTTAATCGTTATCCTCCCATGTGTTAAACCCTTGTTCTCAATGAAATATTGAACAATAGATATCCATGGTTGTGAGTTTGAACACGTGTCTTGTAATAATGAAAATCTACGAGCCATCATATGCATAGATAATTCCGATATTCCAACTACCCCAAACGCTTAGGGGTTGCCAGATGATTCCATGCAACCCATGTGATTCCCATCTTATCCCTCTTCTTCCACAACAAATATCGAAGAGGTTGCAAAACAGAATGCAAAACCTTCTTTGTCCATGGCAACAATGGCAAGTAATATAATATCATGGTTTCCATAATACATTGTACAACCTTCAAGCGTACATGAAATGACCAAGAATGTGACTTCCAATACATGAACTTATCCCTTAACTTACTAGAAATCCATTCAATCAATTGACCATTTGTAACATTCATTCCCAATGGATACCCTAAGTGTCGAAAAATAGCTTTTCTTCACCACAGATCCTTGCCATCCTAAATATTCCAAATCCCTTTGAGTACATGATATGAGCCTAAACTTCCTCCAATTAATACGTAATCCAGAAGCCAATGTAAATTGCTTCCATACAAGCATCCCCTTCTCAAGATTCCCCTATGAGGCTTGTAGAAACATGAAAGAATCATTTGCTAAAGCTTGTGCTACTAGTTGCCCTGTAGAAGGAAGGTGTAGACCCACAATGTCACCATTTTTTACAAGCCTTGATAGCATAACTAACAAGGGTTGAGTAACAATAACTAACAACAATGGGCTAAGTGGGCATCCTTGACGAACAGATCTTGTGAGGGCAATATCTGATGGTACTCCCCCATTAAGCATTACTTGAGACACCACATCTTGTCCCAATGAAAATATGAGGGGGGATATACGTCATCCAAAGCCCATTGTATACATTAACCCAAAAACAAAAGACCAATTAACATGGTCATAAGCTTTTTCCAAATCTAATTGCACCATAATCAATTCTTGATGATTGTTTCGTGCATAATCCATTGTCATTTGTGTTGGGAATATGTCCCTCCAGTGGGAGGAAGATCCGACCATCAGGAAAGCTGACAGTCGAGGAGCCGAGTTGAGGAGGGACTCGGCTGAGGCCGAAACCGGAATCGTGGAAATAGCCAACTCGGGAGACTATACTTGTAAATAGTCTAAGTGTGCGCTCCATGAGGGCTACGTATGTAAATAGCCAGAAAGTTGCGTAAGTATATACGTAACTAGGGCAAACCTTAGTGATAATGAAGAACTGTGTACAGAAGTTGTAGAACGGGAGAGAGAGAGAGCGAGACAGAGAGTGTGTGTGTGAGCCGTGCCATAGTTGTGTGAGTAAACGTAGACGTGAAGAGCCCTGTGCGGCTGATGCACTCGACATAGTGTTGTATTCCTCTCGGTGGTGTATATCCACTATCTATATAGTGAAGACTCTGTTCCCGTGGTTTTCCCCGTTTTAGGGTTTCCACGTAAATTTCTGTGTACATCTATTTATCTTGTCTTTTCTGGTGTATTTCTGCAATTCGTATTTCAACGCGTAGTTCGTTTATTGTGATTCATATTCCGCATCGATTTCTCAACAATTTGAACATTCAACACATTATGCAATATATTCCTACATGCAATAAAACCATATTGGGCGGGATGTATCAACTTTGGCAAACATTTTTGTAATATATTTGCCAAGAACTTTGTGTTAGGAATTTTTCCCTCCCAATGGGAGAAGTAAGTTTGGTTGGTCGGCCGGATCGACCAGCGAGTCAGATTGACTAGATCCGACATAGGAGTCGGTTAGTTGAATCGACGGGACTGTCAATTTGTGGGTCGGTCAGTCGAGTCGATTAGTCGGCCGATTCACTGGTATTATTGAGTAAAAATAATAATAGTAATAACATATCCCTCCTATCAATAGGATGGTTAGGGCAAACTTATGAGGTGAAGAAAAAACAGTGATGATGCTTATAGAGCTTCTATGGTAGAGAGCAAAAGGGTGTGCAAGAGAGCGTAGGAAGAGGCGCAAAAATTAGAATTAGAATTAGAATTAGAATTTTTATCGTCCATAAAGAGGCCAATTTTGACCTATGGGACCAGAGTATACATGTGTTCTTGATATATGTCTCCTTCCTAAGAAGGGGTATTCATACGTTGAAGCACAAAGTCTCTTTGTGTTAGTAAAGCATACACATGAGCTCAACCTTCTAGGTGGTGTCTTAAGTATGGCACTTAAGTTATCACTCCCTCTTAGTATGTCAACATATCTTGAATGAATTGCACTATATGTCGAGCATGTGAAGAGCAACTGACATTCATCCTCTACCATGCCTTCATTGCATACTTTACATGTCTTCAAATTCGTTACATTTTGATACCATGATGCAACTTCAATACCTAACTTGTGAGATCGAGTGCGAAGTAGTGTAAGGGCTCTACGAGCATTACTACTCATATTGGTAATGAGATAAGGTTGGATACGATCAATAGACATTCTTGCTTTATATTGAGACCAACATTGAGGGTTGACATCTGTAATGTAGTATTCTAGCTTTGTCCTCTTAGCATCCTCCCACTTCATCCTTAATGATTCCACCAACCTTTCCTCAATCATTACATACTGCATAACATTGCCCGAAAGCTCTAAAAGATCATCCACACCCCATCTTGTAAACCATTTCCTTTTGTCAACAACCCAACCAGATGAGAGAATCTTACTTTTATGATTCTTTTGTAGCTTACATCCAACATTCCAAGCAAGATGTGGTAATCGATGATTCGGCATATTCTTGACTTTTGTAATGTATTTATATACTCTTTGGAGTGCCAATAGTTCTATGGGCCAAACACCCGTTTCCAAGAGCATAACCTGGTAAGAGGTAGTGCATTTAACTCCTAATTGCCTCCTTAAAAACATCTTTTGAATTTTCTCATTCTCGTTCCATGCATTAAGAGAGATGGTGCCACCCCATACTTCTACTCCATAAAGCAATACTTGAGTTACCATGGCATTGAACAACATTAGTTTTACTTCCCATCCACAAGTATCACTTTGGTTGCATTGGTTCTCCAAAAGGTAATATGATTTCCAACCGTCTTGGAGTCTAGAATCAAAGCATGCACTCCATTTATTTGTGGCGGGTACATCAATACCAAGGTATTTAAAGCTTTGAACAAATTGTATATGTTCACCTTTATATGTGAGCATAGGGTAATGATGAGGTTGGATGGTTTGCACTACCATCATTTTTGTTTTCTCCACATTCACTGCTAGTCCACTACTATGGCAAAATTCTTCTAATACCCTAAGTAAATGTTGCATACTATCAACATCATATGAGAAGAGTACCACATCATCTGTATATAGAAGCAATAAGATAACATGTTGCATCAAATTGGGGCCATTCAATCTTTCTTCTCTTGCAACCTTATTCACCACTTCTTTTAATTTATCAATGCATAAGCCAAAGAGTGTGGGTGATAGTGGACATCCTTGCTTGACCCCCATGTTACTTAAGAAGTGCTTTGAGAATCCACTATCCATTTTTAGTTGGCATTTAACTTGTTCATATAGGCGTGCAACCGCAACTCGGTACGCTAATGGCATGTCAATGTCTACCATTCTATTCCAAAGCTCACTTCATGGTACGGTATCAAAAGCTTTCTTGAAATCAACAAAACAACAATAAAGTGTTTTTCCTTGTAGTCAACTCTCTTCCATGATTACTCTTAATGTGACCAAATGATCCACGATGGAGTGTTTTGGTCTAAATCCGGCTTGCCCAAGTGCTCTTTTGCTTGTACTCTCAGCCCATGTGCTTATCTTTTGCTCTATAATAGTGCTATATAATTTAGCAATAGTTGAGCTCACCATTATTGTACGATAATTTGATACTTGATTCCTATCTCCGGCTTTAAATATTGGTTTAATCCAATTCATAAGCCAATCATTTGGAAATCCTTGTTTTATAGCTTGCTCTAAAATTGTCATTATCCAATGATGAGTGTATGGCATTGTCCATTTTAAAAGGTCACTTGAGACGTAGGTTGAATCTGCTTCTTTCCCACTTGCCATCTTCTTTATTCCCTTATTGACATCATCAATATCGATACATGTAGTGCATGGAGTTTCAATTTTCTCAACCATAGGAGCCACATCTTCATGCATATATAACTTTTGTACATAGTCTAGCATCTCTTCATTTGTAAAGTGACCTTTCACATCTTCTTTCTTACCCTTGAGTTGTCCCCATGCTAATTTTGGTTTGAGCTTAAACAAATTTTTCTTTTTCATCTCTTGCATTTGGAAATATCTTCTTTTCTTTCTCCTCACTACTTTCTTGTATATGTGCCATGCAACAATCTTTTCATTCCCAACCATTTGAGATACATCTTACATTCATCGTCGAACCAAGAATTACATGGAAAACTACACACCTTATACCCACTCACATGTCTCTTAAAGCATTGATATCCAACCTTAAGGATTATATCCTTCAAATGTTGCCAATTTTCTTTAACATCGTTGCTTAGAGAAAAATTTAACAAATGGTTCTCCATTTCCTTTGCATACATCTTAGCTTTTTCGTAGCAAGGTCGGATGACACATCTCTTTTTGTCTTTCACTCCAGGGAATCTAGTGGAATGTGGAATTGCAAGCTCTAAGTACAATGGCTTGTGGTCTGAGTCCGGAGATAGAGAACAAACTTTAAACACATTCACCAATGATAGATCACATGCCTGGCCCAACATTAATGGATAATCAACCACACTTCCTCCACCTGAGGATGGTAAACATGTGAGCACATTTGTTAATGGGAATGCCTTTATACCATTTAGGATAATCAAGTTTGTGCAATTTAGCATATGTATCAAAAGTTTTCCATAATCTGACATGACACAATCCTCGGAGTCATGCACTAGACAATGTTCTACTACATTTTCTTCAAATGTCTCCACATTTTGGAAATTTCCAACTCTTGCATTGAAGTCTCCTATAATTAAAACTTTACCAAGCTTCTCAAACGAAAGTATATCATGGCATAATTTTGTAAAAGGATCATCACAATCTAACCCAAACCTACTATAGTAGTTTGAGTCTTTGTGAGGAATGTAACATGCAACTATATACAACTTCTCTTTCCCCAAATTAACCTCTATCCATATGTATCTCTTATAGTCATCATATTTGCATACTTTGATAGAATTATCTAAGCTCTCATGGTAGATACATGCTATTTGGGCACGCCCAATATTCCCTTTGGAGTGAGGCCATATCGATTTTATGAGGTAACCGTCTATTTTAGGTATATGTTTTGCCTCATGCTCCCATGTTTCAGCCAAAAATATAATATCCATACCTTGAGCTAGATCATTGAGTCCTAAACCCTTATTCCGTAACTCGGGATACTTGGTTCTACAGGTGTGTAGGTATAATTGAGCAAAACTTGCCAGAACCCTAACTCGGGATACTCTGTTCTGTAGAGTCATTGTAATCTGCTCCTTCTCTTGTATTCTCTGTATATAGTCGAAGTTTTTTCGCCCCATGGTTTTCCCCTGTTTAGGATTTCCATGTATAATCTGTGTACTGTATATTGTGTACTCTCTGTGTATTTTGTTGTTTTATGTTTTGTATATTTTTTGTCTATCTTTCTTGTCGATCTACGGTCTATTTCCCAACAAACTGGTATCAGAGGTTGAGGTGCAAGAATGGAAGGAGGTGTGAGCGGTTTCCTAGGAATGATAGTCCTGAACTTACACAATGAAGAGAAAGTCTTAGGCCAGATCCAAGTCCAAAGGAAAGCTCACATGTTTTTATTGTGGAAAACCTAGACACTTCCAAAATGATTGTTGACACCTTAAGAAAGACAAAGGTACTTCAAACGATGTCGAACCCAGAAAGAGTCCTGAGGAGAAGGGAACTTCTGTCGTGGTTACAAGAGAAGAAGAGCTTTTGCTCATTTGCGAGCAAGAGAGTGAAAATCTTGCAAATGAAGAGTGTACCTAGGTGATCGACTCCGGTGCATCGTTCCATATAACTCCCTCGAGAGAGTGTTTCTTGTTTTACACAGCCGGTTACTATGGCTATGTAAAGATGGGAGATAATGGAGAATTCAAGATAGTCGGTATAGGAAGTGTATGCTTGACAACGTCGATCGGTTGTCGCCTGACCCTGAGGGATGCTCAACATGTATAAGATATTAGGCTGAATCTGATATCGAATGGAAGAATGGACGATGAAGGCTATAGTGGTAGTTTTCGAAACGACAAATGGAAGTTTTGTAGGGGAAATCTTATAGTGGCCCGAGCACTGAACAAGGCACCTTGTATATGATGCATGCCAAGATGTGCAAGGACGAAGAAAATGTGGCAGCTGACTCGAGTGGAGAGATATGGCACAAGAGGCTCAACCACATGAGCGAGAGAGACATGCATATCCTAGCTGATGAGAAATTTCTTCCAGAAGTAAAAGGAGTGCACTTGGAGAGTTGTGTCAACTGCTTGGTTGGAAAGAAAAATAGAGACGCGTTCCACTCAAGACCACCAAAGAGAAGAGAACTTGCACTGGAACTAGTACACACAGATGTGCTACATGGATGCTCCATCGCATCGTGGAGGACAATACTTCTTAACGTTCATTGATGACTACAATAAAAAGTTGTGGGCTTTTGTATTAAAGTCGAAGGATCAAGTGCTGTCGTTTTTCAAAGAGTTCCAGGCCAGAGCTGAGAGAGTCAGGTCGAAAGCTGAAGGCTATCCGAACCGACAATGGTGGCAAGTACAGAGGACAGTTCGAATAGTATTGCAAGTCCCAAGGTATTCGACTCAAATATACAGTGCCTAAGATCCCTAAGCTGAATGGGCTTGATCCGTCTAAGAAACTGTAGACTTCATGGCCGGCGACGGCATCCAAAACTCCATCCGTAAACGAGAGGATGAATCGAACTATCATGGAAAGAGTGAGGAGCATGTTGTAACATGCAAAACTGCCGAAATAGTATTGGGCTGAGGCAATGTACACGACTATTTATTTGATCAACAGGTCTCCCTCAATGCCCCTAAAAGGTGATGCCCCACAAAGGTTGTGGACAGGTAAAGATGTCTCCTACCAGCATTTGAAGGTGTTTGGATGTCTAACATATATGCATGTGTCAAAGGATCAGAGGTCAAAGCTCGACAACAAGTCAAAACCATGCATATTCCTAGGGTACTCGGAGGATGAATTCAACTACATGCTATGGGACTTAATAAAAAAGAAGGTGGTGAGGATTTGGGACATCGTGTTCTTGGAAGAAAAGATAATTGAGGACTAGAAATAGTAGAAGTCGAAACCGGCTTCCCAGTCGACTCCCACTACTATCGACTCAGGACTAGTCGACTCTACACAGTCTGCTAGTAGGAGACAACCAGTCGGCACAGCCAAATCGGAATTAGCCGACTCGGAGCAACCGACTAATATGTATGAGTCGGAGTCGACCAACTTCTAGAAGTCAATTGAGGCATAGGAGTCGGAGTCGGTCGATCTTCAACAACCGATCGACATGTATAAACATGAGCTGAGTGAATAGTTGGCAGAGACATCCGAACCTGAGCTGACAATGGGAGGTGGAAGATATATGCTCAAGAAAAGGAGAGCACCCCCATGATACACCAATCAATATGTTTTATTGACCGATGAAGATGAGCCAGAATGTTAGGAGGAGGCCATGCAAGACGAGTGCAAAGAGAAATGGTAGAGTGCAATGCAAGATGAGATAGACTCCTTGCACTAGAACTATACTTAAGAATTGGTGGAACTACTAAAAGGTAAGAGAGCCCTGAGAAATAAATGGGTCTTCAGGATGAAAAATGGGGACGATGGTAGCTCACCCAAATACAAGGCCTGGATCATTGTAAAGGGGTTTCAACAGAAGAAAGGGGTTGATTTTGATGAGATCTTCGCACCAGTCGTAAAGATGACATCCATTCGAATAGTGCTAGGTATTGCCACCAGCATGAATTTGGAGATAGAGCAATTGGATGTCAAGACAACCTTCTTGCATGGGGAATTAGACGAAGAGATCTATATGTAGCAGCTCAAAGGTTTTGTGAAGAAAGGATTTAAAGAGAATCTAGAAAAGCTTGTATGGCTTGAAACAAGCTCCATGCCAATGGTACAAGAAGTTCGAATCCTTTATGTTGGAACATGGATTCCATTAGCAATGGGCATGGTTTCGGCTCAAACCGAACCGAACCATTAAACTATGGCTTACCGGTTTATCGGTTCAAATATAAATAAACAGTTTGGTTTGGTTTAAAAAGTTTTAGGTCGGTTTGGTTTTAAACTTGATGGTTTATCGGTTTATGCGGTTTATCGGTTCCTTATATATGTGGTTCGGTTTATAGGTTTATAGGTTCATACATACCGCTAGCCCTTGGGCCCTAATTTTTCACACTAGTCTCTAAGTTCCCACTTTCTAGTGCTCACTTTCAACTTTTAATTTTAAAAATTAAACCTCATCCCTCTGTCACGACTCACTGAATCATCTGTGCAAGAAGTTCGAAAAGGAAGTGCCCTATGCAGGCGGCAATAGGCTACACCAACTTCATCCCTCTTCCTATCATTCTATCTTCCTCACGTATCATACCTCCATACTCCACTCCACTTTTCTACCTCAACCTCTTACTGTTGCTACTATAACACAGATATGGATCGAACACCCTCTCTCTCACACATAGGTGTTGTATTTTGGTAATATTCAAGAATATTATTATTGACGGAGGAAACAATGTATTTAAATGATTTCCTTATGATATACAGGGATGGATGTATATTCTGTACTCAATACTGCCTGAGATACACTCTGATTTATTAGCTTTTCGTAAGCTTGTGTGTACATATCCATGATGTGATCCTTTACTCTTTTTGAAGGACCACTTGCTTCTAGAAAGATTCCCAAGGTAAACTTGATATAGATGAGGATGTATCATCTATTTCAGATGTATGTGAGCTATAGAGATGTGTAAAGATAATGTCTTTGCTATTTGTTTTCCTACTATATATCGTTGAATTAACTATTAGAAGATATAATCTAATAATGATTGAAGTCTGACTTGTTTGGTTGTGTTACAAGTTACAACTTAAATGGATATGTTCATCCATTTGTTTTATGCTTCTTTCTTCAAGCTTTGCTACTATAACCGCTAATAGTGATGCCGATATCTTTCTTGTTAATTCTTGTATAGTATGTAAATAATTTAACAAAAACCCATATAATGGAGATTCTAGAAAATTCAAAGATAACCAAGCTCAATTACACGGCTTTTTAGTGAAACCTGCGCAATTACACAACTTTTTAGTGAAACCTACTTGGGCTATGTTTTTTGTTATCATTTGGGAATTAGCGGGGCCATTGCTTCCAACAAACAATATTTAGGAACATTTTACCACATGCTTGGTAAGTAGGCTCAATCTTTTGATGCATGATGACCTTCATGTGCTGATTAAACCAGGAAATTCTATGGGTGAGTTTTTAGTAATCTAATTCAATTCTATATAACATTTTATAGCAAAGAAGAAACTATATGTGCTATTTGAGTGATTGATATGAGCTGATTGAGTTTTATAGGAACAACATTAAATGGAATCATCATCTCAAACTCATGCAACAATGGAGTCATCTTCAGTTAATGTTAGCCATGGTCCAACAACTACAAGCAGGTGAAGAAAAAGGCAACACACATCATGGACAGATGCTCACATTTAATATATTATATGGATAATTGCACACCTCGACGATGATGCTATCATTGTGCTATTTGTTGGTCTTCTACAACCTCCACAGGTACTATAGCAAAGCATTTGGCAGAAAAGCATCGTCTATCCGACGATTCAGTCTGCTAAAGTATCTCATGTTTTAGAGAATAAAGCTGATGGTGCCATCACAAAGTATATTGTGAAGGGAATATTGCCCCATGCACATATGGAGTCACTTGAATTTAAGGAGTTCATACATCAAATTGTGCCTGGATATCAAGCGAAGACAAGGTGCATGATTAAACATTCCATCTTAGAAATGTATGTGGTGTTGCGCTATCAGGTGATAGATTTGCTATCTAAATGCGAATCAAGATTTTCCATAACTTTTGATTGCTGGTCAAATAGTAGTCTAAAGGGCTTCTACTCGATGACACTTCATTCGGCATGTCTTGAGACAGCAGGGTCGAGGTCAATGTTATTGGATTTTGTGCATGTATTTCCAAGTGTAGGATCAGGGAAACGTTGTGCACATGCCCTCTTTCGTCGACTTCAATGCTTTAATATTTCTAGTTGATTATTAGCTACAATTTTTGATGGAGCTAGTGATGCACAAGCGGTTGCAAAGGAGTTGAGCACGTTGTTACAAAATGAACACGGTGCCGTAGTGTATTTCGAACACTACGTGAAAAAGTAAAAATAATATAACCGATTTAATTACATATAAATAAATAAAATAAGAATATCAAGATATTTATCACATGCATAGGGCAAGATTTGAACCTTGTACCTCCACGTAGCCAAATCTCAACTTTACCATTACGCTACCTTATCTTTAGTGTTCTATAAATAGATTTAATAACTATAAGTGCTTTATTTGCACCTACCTTTATTAAAAGGTAAATCGTGCATTTTTAGAGTGCGTGAATATTTTATAGAAAAACGCAAGCAACTAAAAAGTGACTCATGCACATCTAGCGTGCATGAGCACTATATTTAGCAAATAAAAGCAAGGATTAGAAAAGCATCACATGCACATTTAGTGTGCATGAACATATTAGAAAAAGCATGTAGTTATGCTTAGTCTCTCCCATCACTACATAAGGATGGGGAGCACAATGTAATAGGTGTGTGAAATATTTGGAAATTGGATATATTTCCGAAAACACCAACCGATTAATATAATCGTGGGATTCACGAAAATAATATAATCTATACTTGTGGGATTCACAAGTTTCTTATATCTTTCTTTCAATCTAAATACATATTCTTATCTAAATATTGATTAATCGAATACAATACACTCGTGGGATTCACGAAATTTCTATCTCTCTTTCTAATAATCTATTCATTACTAGCCTCATCTCATATTCTTCTTTCTCCTAGTCCAAAACCTCGGCGGTTCCCACCCGACTCACGCAACGATCCGGAGCCGAAAGGCACGACAACGGTAAGGAAATTTTGGCTCCGTCACATATGTTACAGTGTATGGTACATTCTTTTCAATTGGGCATCAAGTCAACATTAGAGGTTATCTCACCCTCAACAGAAAAGTTGAGAACAGTTCTCTATACTATAAGATCTAGTAAGGTTCAAAGGGAAGTATTTAGGAAGTATGCTAGGCTAGTTGAACATCGTGAAAGAGAACCCCCAAGGCTTGATGTTGTTACAAGATGGAATTCTACCTTGGGAATGTTTAGGCAAGCTATCAAGGATAGAGATGTATTGACTTTAATAGTTTCAGATTTAACAATATCAAGTGATTTCAATGGTTATGTCTTGACCGGAGAAGATTGGAGTCATATACATGCCATGGAGGAATGGCTAGATACACATGTAGAGGTTTCTACTTTTCTAGGAGGGTCAAGATATCCCACATTATCGCTAGCATATAATTGTTTACTAAATTATTGTAATCAAATTTTTGATTCTTCACTTCCAACATCATCTAGATTCACACAAGAGGTGCTTCAAAGTGCGTCTGAGAATTGCTTAAAATATTTATTAAGTATCAAGAATCATTAAAGTCTATTCCATCTCGCATAGCAATGTTTCTTGATCCCAGGTAATGCTTACCTTTATGTCTTACAATTGTCATCATGCTTGCTAATCTTTTATTTGGGTTTTAATTATTTTTATTCGTTACATAGATTGCCTCTTCCAAATGATCATATAGAAAGAGAGTTAGATATTAAGTTGGTTGAAAGCATGATTACATCCCATTACCACTTGTTCTTGAGTGATATCGAACCATCGTTGGCTTCAACCACAATACCTCCAAACAATAATAACTCTAAAATTTGGAGATTAATGGGTGTAAATAATAAAAGTCTTGTTTCTGATTCACGATAAGAAATTGAGCACTTTATAAGACTTCCTTCAGCTGGCACAGACAAGGATCCATTACAATGGTGGAATGATAATAAATCTGCAATGCCACAACTATATAGGATGGCATGTGATTACCTCATTGTACCGGCATCAACAATACCTGCGGAAGAGGCTAATTCAGCAGCAAAAGTGACCTTTGATAATAGGATCAAACTCCATTCATGCACATTCAAAGCTAAAATGTGTATTCGATCATGGATGTATGTTTTAAAAGAATCTAATGTTTAGTTGACAGATAATTTTCACACTACTTATGAAGAACTAATAATGAATTTGGATGATCTTGTTGGTGAAGATGAGGTAATAGATTACATCTTACATGATAGTCAAAGGAAAATTAAGGTGTGCATACTTTTTACTTGGTTGTTTTTTATTTGAGACTTTACTTGTTATTTTTATTACTAATTACTTACATGTTTTATGTATTTTATATATACAGGAATCATGTTGATTCTTCACAAGTTAATGACTTGACTATGGTGGTTGCAGTTGGAGATCCTCAAAGTCAATATAATTTTTACTACATACTTTTTACTATTTTGTTTTCTATTTGATTCTTTATAAATTTTTTATTGTTAATTACTTAATTCTTTTACATATTTTATACTTTGAGGAATCCCTAATTCAAACTTAAAGAAAAGATTGGAAATGAGAAAATGAACATTCATTTACATATATGGATTTGGAAAATGCTTCATTTGAAGTATAAAATCTATTATATGGATTGTTATTCTTTAGTTACATATTTGGATTTAAAGTTTGAACTCTACTATATGGATTTTATTATCATTCCAAACAACATTTATCTTTTTATGTTATATCTTATCATTTTCTAAAAATTAGTAATTCTCAGAAAATGGGGTGTGAATTTCTGTTTATTTTATGATATTTATTATTCTAGAGTATTTGGTTTGGTTCAATTTGTAGATCCGTTTTTGTTGGATTATGTCAAAACAGTTTGGTTTGGTTTGGTTTTGTTGTATGAAAAACTAGTTTGGTTTTGATTTTTGCTAAACCGGTTTCGGTTTGGTTCTAAATTTTTTGTAAACGGTTTGGTTTCACCTACATTTTAAGTGGTTTGGTTTAAACAGTTTAGCTCTAAACGGTTTGGTTTAAATGGCTTCAAAAATTTTAAATGGTTTGGTTTGGTTTTTATTATGAATAGTTGGTTTGGTTTCAAGGTCAAGAAACCGAACCGTGCCCATTGCTAGATTCCATAAAACACAAGTTGATTATTGTGTGTTTGTCAAAAGGTATGATGAAGGCAACTTCTAGATTCTCTTGCTATATGTTGATGACATGTTAGTGGTCGAACAAGACACCAAGAAGATAATGAGCTTGAAGAAAGCACTAGGCAAGTCGTTTGCCACGAAAGATCTTGGGCCGGCAAGGCAAATTTTGGGGATGCACATAGTTCATGACAGAACTAAGAATGTGCTATGGTTGTCACAGGGTGAAAGCATGCGAGTGGAAACAATTAGCTATGTCCTTGACATAGCTAATTAGCTATGCAAAAAGCTACCATTGATAAATAGTCATTTTAGTAAAAAGCCATCATTAATAAATTAACTATGCAAAAAACTACCATTGAAAATACTAGAGTGTTTTAATTACATATGTAAATGAGTGCCATAAATGTGCAACATAAATTGATATGTGCACCATAAATGTGTACCATAAATTATATATCGAATTCCTAGGTCCATTATGCATGATCCTTTGCCACATCACGTAGGCCATCTCTAGTTGAGTATTGTGGGTTAGTTGCTACCACTGTTGCTAAACCTTATCGAGTCCACCTACCGCCACTCTACACTCATGGGCCGCTACTATGCGTTCCAAGCATCATTAAAGAGCTGTTCAATCTGACGAGGTTCTCTTCTTTGTGCCACTCTACACTCAAGGGCCGCTATTGTGTGTTCCAAGCATCATTGGTAACTGTTCAATCTGATGGGGTTCTCTTCTCTGTGCCACTCTACACTTAGGGGCTGCTACTGTGCGTTCCAAGCATCATCGGTAACTGTTCAATCTGACGGGGTTCTCTTCTCTGTGCTACTCTACACTCAGGGGCCGCTATTGTGCGTTCCAAGCATCATCGGTAATTGTTCAATCTGACGGGGTTCTCTTCTCTGTGCCACTCTACACTCAAGGGCCGCTACTGTGAAGGTCGTGTATTGTTGCCACTTTTCGACCCGACGACGTTAACAACTCCATTGCCGCCATTCTACTCTCAGGTGCCTTCTCTGTGCTTTCCAAGCATCATCGGTAATTGTTCAATCTGACAGGGTTCTCTCCTCCATTTCCATCATTCTACACTCAGTTGCCGCTACTGTCCAGTCCTGGATTGCTTCCACATTTCGATTTGACGGAGTTCACTCATCCAACGACAACATCTACACTCAGTTGTCGCCATTGGTCGGTCTTGGATCGCCTCCTCAACTGTTCGATCCAACGGAGTGAACTCCTCTACTGTTTGGTCTTGGATTGCAATAACTTTTCTGTCTATTGATTATCTTGTGTATTGTTGTGTCTAATCTTGTGTATTGTGGAATATTTTTGTGTATTGTTGTTGCCCATAGCCATCTTAAATACTTGTTTTTTTTTTTGGAAATTTAGGGTTTTAATATGTCCAGCCAAATGGAAGGGGAAGAAGGGTGTTTAGAATTACCCCTCAATGATCATAAGGATAGGGATGATGCTATCAGGACACAACAAGCCATACGAAACTATTGGGCAGAAAAAAAAAGGAAACATCGTCAATTGTTGAAGGATACGAAAGCCACACTTAGTAAAGGTAATGATAGTTTAGCTGAGAATGTAATTAATGCGACTACCATCATAGAGAGAAAGGTTGTAGACTATTTCAATGTTCAAACCAAGCACATCAACAATGAAGAAAAGAAGGTAGTACTTTATGGAATATGTAATGATCCATCGATAAAGGACTTAGTTGATTGTCATGGTCTTAATGCAAACATATCATCTATTTTAGTAAATAATCTTTATAATAGTTTCGTATCCATGAGCAAGTCAGAAGATGATCTTGTCTTAAAAAGGTCTAGTCTAATGATGTTACTTAATAGTGATGTTGACGATATAAACATCACTGAGCTATCTAAGGTAATTGGTGTTAGTAGAAAAACAGTGTACAATACAATGAACCGTATAATTTCCTCGGGTGAAGGAACTAGTCTACTAAAGCTAACTACAAGATGTAAGCTAATGACACCCATAACATTTGAAATCAAGGATGTAATCACAATGTTTTGGACAAATGAGAGTAGGGTTTCAACCAATAAAAAGGATTTATGCAGGAAACGTGTTGGAAGACATCAATACGAGGAGCATCCCATTCATCTTCTTGATGTACCTAAGGTATTTACATTTATCTCAACATTTGTTTTGACTCTACACGGAAAGTTAATTAGCTCAGATAGCAGAAAAGCTAATTAGCTTATCAGCTACATTTACCTCAGTTAGCTAGTAGGATAACTACTACATAGGTAACTGCCTACTCTCAATAGCTACTACCATGATAGTTAATTAGCTATTCTCAATAACTAATTTAGTTACTACCTGATAATTAGCTACCAAAATAGCTAACTAGCTACCATGATAGCTAATTAGCTATTCTCAATAGCTAATTTAGTTATTACCAGATAATTAGCTACCAGAATAGCTAATTAGCTTTTAGGATAGCTAAATAGCTATTAGAATAGGGTTTTAGCTACCATGATAGCTAAATAGCTACTAGAATAGCTAATTAGAATAGGTAATTAGCTAATTAGCTATTAGAATAGGTAATTAGCTACCATGATAGCTAATTAGCTACTATGATAGTTAGCTACTCTAGTTATTACTAGCTAATTAGCTGCTAGGAAAGCTAATTAGCTACCATGATAGCTAATTAGGTACTAGGACAGCTACTATGATACCATGATAGGTAACTAGCTACTAGAACAACTAATTAGCTACTAGGACAGCTAATTAGCTACTAGGATAGCTAATTTCGTTATTACCAGCTAATTAGCTACTAGGAAAGCATATTAGCTACCATGATAGCTAATTAGCTACTAGGACAGCTAATTAGCCACCATGATAGCTAATTAGCTACTAGACCAGCTAATTAGCTACCATGATAACTAATTAGCTACTAGGAAAGCTAATTAGCTACAAGGAGAGCTAGTTAGCTACCATGATAGCTAATTAGCTACTAGACCAGCTAATTAGCTATCCTATAGCTACCATGATAGCTAATTAGCTACTAGGACAACTAATTAGCTACCATGATAGCTAATTAGCTACTAGACCAGCTAATAAGCTACTAGAACAACTCATTAGATACTAGAATAGCTAATTAGCTACTAAGATAGTTAACTAGTTACGAGAATAACTAGTTCCCCTTTATTACGCAGGTCGATTTATTTATTAGGTTCAAATGAGTGCATCCAAATATCAAAGTTCAACTACGAACATTCGAGTCTCTTAAGCCACACTTTGTGAGACGCTTAAAGGATCGATACACATGTTGTTGCATTTACCATGTATAGATGGGTTTTCTGAAGGACTGTTAATCTACTACGTCACCATAGCGCATCCCTAACTAATACAGTTTGCACATGTGGGTGCCCAATCTGTCGATCAAGCCCGCAAGAGGAGTGTAAATCATCTGAGCACGTTATCTCTTCCATGAGTTATTTATTAGATTCAATATTGTGTCCGAGAGAAACTGACGCTATCCTCCATAGTCATAAATGTGTCATGGGTTTATGTCAAGATTGTGGCCCTACTAGATTTAGGTGGTGTCTAAATGAATTGAGTAGTGAAATATTGATATCTGTGAACTTATTTGAGTCAATGAACACCAATTTCGAAGGAAAGGTGTGTAAAAGAAAGGATCTAGTTTAGAAGATGCTTAAACCAAGGGATTTGGTGTCTCTGTTTGTAGTATCTCTAGGAAAGTTCATTAAACACAACTTCATTTATTCATGGCAGACCCATCAGTTTAAGACTTGCATATCTGATTTCCCAAATGATGTAGTAGTTTCAGTAGTAGATTTCGCAGAGAATTATACTTTCAAGCAACAGAATGAAATTCAATCTATGCATTGGTGTTCAGTTCAGGTAACCATTTTTGTGCACATAACATATTTTCGAGTTTCAGGTGATGTTAAAAAAGTAATTCATTTCTTTATTTCTGATGATAAGAAGCATGATACCTTGTTCGTCCAACACTGTTTGAAGTTACATTGGCAGTGGTTATTAGCTCAACGTTTGGAGCTTAGTCAACATTGGGTCTGGTCTGACGGAGCTGCGTCACAATTCCAGGCTCGACATCCATTTTATTTTGTGGGGAGGAATCCTGCTATAACAGGTTTGGAGATGAGATGGAAATTTTTGGGTCTAGCCATGGTAAAGGTGAACATGATGGTGCAAGGGATGTTATAAAGCGGGCACTTACCCATGAACAACTAAAGATAGATGGTGTGCACATAAATTGTGCATCACATGTAGTTAAATTTTTAAGAACAAATATGTCAACGAGTGCAACAGGTGTTTATTCCTCGCAAGTCCGAGATATCAAACGTGAATTTTGGGAAGTGAAGATAGATGAAGTAAATAGGGAGAAGACCTGGGAGTGCCAAGGAATTCCCGAATTGCGATCTCTGCATGCTATTCGCGGTTATTCCAGGTTGGATGGTCATTGTATTGCGGTTAGAGAATTGACTTGATTTTGCTTCCATTGTGTGCAGGGAAATTGGAGATATTGTCTAAACAAAGAATACATTCAGAATTGGGAGTATCACACTCTGAATGATAAGGAAGCAGTTGATGGAGAAACAGGGCAGAATGCTGACTTCACATATGAGGGACTTGGAGATACTTTGAGTGATGTCTTGAACGTTGGGGATAACTTCGTTGTAAATGCTGAAGAAGGCAATTTAGAGGGTGCCGATTTCTATATATTGAAGTGCACGGTTAATAAATAGTGTGCAAGGCTGAATATTCTAGATGCATGGGGAAATTTTGTATCTCCTAGGACATTCTACATCGAAGGCATTTTTTATGCAAAACTAGATGACTACGAATATGTGTACAGGTTGTTAGAAGACAAACCAACATCGTACATGTACTCTCATTTGGTCAGGTGCATCAACGTCCCAATGTCAGAATACAATAGCTGCTTAGGTTTATACACTATTGGTGCTAATGTGTATGAATGTATTTACAATAGTATGCCATGGAATTTGTAGCTACAAGTAGCAATTACCATGTTCTCTTGTAAAGCAAACATGTATTTCGCGAAAACAGTTAAATAAATTCGTTTGAGAATCAATTTCTTGTATACAATCTGCTTTCTACGCTTCTTTCTCAATAAAATCATGTCTTTTTTGTTAAGTTTTAAGTTATAAGTTATAGGAAATAGTCATCAGTAGCTAATTAGCTGTACAAATGTAGCTAATTAGCTATCAATAGCTAAATAGTCATCAATAGCATGAAATCAACAATCTACAACATATTCCTCAAATTACACAATAGATAAGTACAGTGGGAACAAGTAATTAAATTCTTCATTGAATAATGTCATCTCTTTACATATTTATAAATTACCATTGGAAATGTCTACAAATCTCCTATAAACAGCTAAGCTCTTGCTAGTCAGTGGAACGAGTGTACATATATTATCCGCATATCGAGCTCGGTATGGAGTCCACAACCATGCACCTAGTTGGCAGCTCACTGTTTGCACCAAGTACTGTTCAGGCATTTCCTCGGGTAGAATGAGACAACATCTCCGAATATTGAAGTAGTGTCGGAAATGTTCTGTATCCAAAATCAATGTGTTGTCGGCATTATATTCAGGCCAAGTAGCCCAAAAATAAAAAAGTCTCTTGAATCTTGCAGCTTCCATTTGCTCACAATTTTCTCGTGCCCATTGACCTTTAAAATGACTTCGCCATTTTGGGAAGAATCTTGCTAAACACTTCCACACATCTGATTTTGGTTTTTCACTCCAAATAAACAAATCAAAGTATTGCACAACCCACTCTAGAAACTGATTCGCGTCCCTCCTTGGCTGCATATATCTCACACTCATCAAGACTTTATCAAGCTCGAAGATCAAGTCTCTTCTTTTGACTTCTAGTGGTTTAGGTTTCCATTCCTGAAACTAAGCCCCTGTTACACCATTTTCTGGTAGGACACGATCAATCTCAATCAGCTCAGGTTCGGCCGACACAACTGGCGTCCTTTTCCTCTTCAAACCCCTAGTCGATTGTGTTGGGCCTGGCTTCACATTCTGGTGCTCTTGTTTTGTCGACTTAGTTATCAATCCTTGGATTACCTCGGTGCATGTAGCTACTGATCTGCTCGATATCAGTCCACTGGTATCACATGCTGCATCTACCTGCAACATCAAGTCATCCGTGCAACATGCTACATCTACCTGCAACATCAAGTCATATGTGCAACATGCTGCATCTACATGCAACATCAAGTCATCCGTGCAACGTGCTTGATCAACTTGTGGGACCAGATCACTTGTGTTAGTTGCTACATCTACTTTATAGATGGGGCCCTTTAAACACGCCACAACATCAACAGTATCCACACTGCCATTGGCCTTACGAGCAATAGAATCAAACTCTTTAGACTCTGCAACATCAGAAAACACCAACATATTCACACTCACAAAGTAACTAACAGTCTCACAAAACAACATCCTAAACATCAAAGAGTTTCAGTCATAGAAGAACACTCTTCAAATTATCTTGGAAAAACATCATAGAGTTCCATTACATAATGTGGATCAAGCAACAACCAATCTGAGGTTTTACTTGTCCAACAGGATAGTAAAACTTCCTAAAACCCTAACAAAATCCCTAACCTAACAATCATATCCAACTAAACAGTATTTCGTTCCACTACGTCTGGGCCCCTTGACCAAGTAACTGGTCTTGTTCCCGATCGTGGCCCCTTCTTCAGCCTTTTTCTGGTCGGTTGCCCATTTAGCCTTGCTTCTTTCACCCAATGTGCAAGTGTGTCCTCCTCCGACAACCTTCCCATCGCCTCAGCAGCTAATTGCACATCAACCGTTAATTGCGCTAGCTTTTCAAGTACAGAGGGATCTGTTTGGACATTTTCAGTAGTTGGGCTCGGTTTAGTGGAATCAAGGTCTTGAGATATGAAGAAATGTTGCATCAAGTGTTCATAAACATTGTTGTTGTGAACCTCAGTTTTACATGTTGTTTCCACTATTTCATGGCATTTCACATCGTTGCCTAATTCAGTACACTGTTCCAAAAGAATAGGGTGGAGCTGATCTGAAGGAGATGTGATAGCAGGACTCTTACTTTCAGCCACGTTGGCAGCAATATCCTCATCTGTTGCAGCGTCATTAGCACTAGACACATCATGTGCCGTCCTTAATCCACAAGATTGTACAATAACATGGCTGCTATTTAGGATAGCTAATTAGCTACTTTACTAAACTATGGTAGTAGCTAGGATAGCTAATTAGCTACTTTACTCAACTATGGTAGTAGCTAGGATAGCTAATTAGCTACTTTACTAAGTATGGTAGTAGCTAGGATAGCTAATTAGCTACTTTACTCAACTATGGCAGTAGCTAGGATAGCTAATTAGCTACTTTACTAAGTATGGTAGTAGCTAGGATAGCTAATTAGCTACTTTACTCAACTATGGCAGTAGCGAGGATAGCTAATTAGCTACTTTACTAAGTATGGTAGTAGCTAGGATAGCTAATTAGCTACTTTACTCAACTATGGTAGTAGCTAGGATAGCTAATTAGCTACTTTAGTAACTATGGTAGTAGCTAGGATAGCTAATTAGCTACTTTACTCAACTATGGCAGTAGCTCGGATAACTAATTAGCTACTTTACTCAACTAAGGTAGTATGTAGGATAGCTAATTAGCTACTATGGTAGCTAATTAGCTACTTTACTCAACTATGGTAGTAGCTAGGATAGTTAATTAGCTACTTTAGTAACTATGGTAGTAGCTAGGATAGCTAATTAGCTACTTTACTCAACTATGGCAGTAGCTAGGATAGCTAATTAGCTACTTTACTCAACTAAGGTAATAGCTAGGATAGCTAATTAGCTACTTTTCTCAACTATGGTAATAGCGAGGATAGCTAATTAGCTACTTTTCTCAACTATAGTAATAGCTAGGATAGCTAATTAGCTACTTTACACAACTATGGCAGTAGCCAATTAGCTAGTAGAATAGCTAATTAGCTACTAGGATAGCTAATTAGCTACTTTCTCAACTATGTAGTAGCTAGGATAGCTTATTAGCTACTAGGATAGCTTATTAGCTACTTTACACAACTATGGCAGTAGCTAATTAGCTACTAGGATAGCTAATTAGCTGCCAGTAGCTAATTAGCTAGTAGGATAGCTAATTAGCTAGTAGGATAGCTAATTAGCTTTTTTACACAACTATGGTACTAGCTAATTAGCTATGAGTAGCTAATTAGCTACTAGGATAGCTAATTAGCTAGTACCATAGCTAATTAGCTACTAGGATAGCTAATTAGCTAGTAGCTCATTAGCTGCCAGTAGCTAACTAGCTGCTAGTAGGATTGCTAATTAGCTACTTTACACAACTATGGTACTAGCTAATTAGCTATGAGTAGCTAATTAGCTAGTAGCTAACTAGCTGCCAGTAGGATAGCTAATTAGCTAGTAGCTAACTAGATACCACTTAGCTAGTTAACTACTGTAGTAAACTATGGCAGTAGCTAATTAGCTAATAGGATAGCTATTAGCTGCTTTAATCAACTATGGTAGTGGCTAATTAGCTACAACAATAGCAACAAAATAGTTTCCATACTTTTTACGGCTTAGCTAATTAGAAAAGACTAAGTTTATTAGCTACAGTATGGTATACCTGTTAGTTTTCTCCACTCATTTGGAAGAGTTGTACTGCAATCTCCCAAACAGAATGCAGCAATTCGACAGGCATGTTGAAAACAAAGCAGATGGTATGTGTGGTTACATGGTTGTAGGTGAACCAACAACGACGCAGTTTTGTCATCCACACCTAACCCGCAAGCGATGCAACGTGCTTGAACTGTCAATAAATCATTTTTTGGTTCTCCTTCATTTGGTAAGCGAGCAATAATGTTCAGGTCCAAATCCTGTCTGGTCGTTACCATTCCCTCCACAAAATGTAGGTGCTTCTTAAGGCAGCTAACTACATGTTCTTGATGAATGTATTGTTCCTTCAATGCAATAGAGAAATTTACCGATTAATTATTCCTGTCTAAGAAAGATACACCAACTTTGCGCAGGAATCGTTAACTTACTTGAAGCTTTTCCAAATTGTAATCTACAATAGTATTTACACCTAGAAGGTCCAAGTTCATTGAAAGAACCTGGATCTCTATTTGCAGTTGTATTTTACGCTAGGGATCTAGTGGCCCCTCTAATTCAAGCTCCTGTTGCGCAACCTATTCCAGATAATGCTTGATTAGCACATTTTACCTTAAAGTTATTTATAACACAATCACATACCAGCAAGACAATAGTTACCTGAATCTTATTTCTAATCGTTGTAACAGCGGAAGTAACTTTGCTCTCCATTGCAGAAGCCATTGTGGCTTTCTCTAAATCAGTCTTAAAAAATGCCAATGTCTCACAGGCGTCATGGACATTTTTTAGCATATAGCTAACCAATGTCTCATTTGTATCATCGACATTGGCTTTCCTTGGGTGTCGGTGTTGTGTATGCCCCCGGTTTTGCTGGGAGTCGGTAGTTGCATCAACAGCTGCCATGCTCCAAAATCTGTCTATTTTTTGTGCCAAGGTTCCCATCTTTCGGCATCTTTTTACCGATGCCTCACCATAGACTGCCCAAGCTACCATATACATTTCAGGGTCTCTGGATTCCTTCCCTGTTTTGCAGTACTCATATGCAAATGCTCTAGGAAATGAAACTGACAACTCATTGTTGACTGGGATCTCCTGATGAACTTTCTGGTGCAGCCTCATGCAATCATCGTACAAGTGGGCTCGTACATGCTTCAGCTTGACCTTGCCTTTGACTCTAGGCACTGTATATACTGTCATCTAGTCTACATCACTGATCAATTTATCACTTAGGACAGCAAGGTCAACACCCTCGAGTGACAGACCATAGGTATCGTGGAAGTCCTCCTTTGTCTCGCAAAATTTTGCGAAGTTTAGCACTCTCGAATACGGAGGAACAAGCCATCTGAAATATCATTTCAGAAATCAGAAGTAGTGCAAAATCAGAATATGTCAGAATCAAAAACCCCAATCAACAATAACAGAAATAGTGCAAAATCTTTAACTTAGCAAATCAAAAACCCTAATCATAATTTGTATTCAGAAATTTGAAATAAGAAACCCTAATCAAAATCTATAATCAGAAGTTTGAAATCAGAAACCCTAATCAAAATCTGTAATCAGAAGTTTGTAACCAGAAACCCTATTTAGAAATTCTAATCAGAAATTTATAATCAAAAACCCTAATCAGAAATTTCAATCAGAAATTTCAATCACAAACCCTAATCAGAAATTCTAAACAAAAATTTATAAACAAAAACCCTATTAAGAAATTCTAATAAGAAATTCTAATCTGTAATCAAAATTTGTAACCAAAAACCCTATTCAGAAATTCTAATGAGAAATTTATAATAAAAAACCCTAATTAGAAATTTCAATCAGAAACCCTAATTAGAAATTTCAATCACAAACCCTAATCAGAAATTCTAATCAGAAATTTATAAACAAAAACCCTAATCAGAAATTTCAATCAGAAACCCCAATCATCACTAAAGACAGGATTAAACACAAAAAAAGTAATATAAACACACCTGCTGCTACTCCCCGATCTGCGAGACATCCTTGTATGGGACTCCAAGGACTTCACCCTATTCGATTTTAGGGAAATATGAATCGGCACCAAAGTTCAAACAGTAGTCAAAAAGAAAAAACAAATGTTTAGGGTTTTTGTAACTGAAACATACCTGGACGATGATCGAGAGGGTTCTGTGTTGTAGCTCTCAATTTGCAATGTCAATTTTCTGCTGCTGCGGGAGCTACGTCTGCGTTCGTGCTCTGAGTACTCCAAGGACTTCACCCTATTCGATTTTAGGGAAATATGAATCGGCACCGAAGTTCAGACAGTAGTCAAAAAGAAAAAACAAATGTTTAGGGTTTTTGTAACTGAAACATACCTGGACGATGATCGAGAGGGTTCTGTGTTGTAGCTCTCAATTTGCAATGTCAATTTTCTGCTGCTGCGGGAGCTACGTCTGCGTTCGTGCTCTGAGTACTCCATCTGCGTTCAAAATCAAACTTAGGCTAAACAGGAAATTGATGACATTGAAGTCGACCTTAGATGATGGTGCTATTCCCCAAGATCCACTACGTCTGAAACAGAAGTTCAAATATTTGAGTTTTTTCATAAATTAGTTTTTCAAATATTTGATTTTCCCACAAAAAAGACTAGCTAAACAAATAGCTAATTAGCTATGGCCATTTTAGTAGCTAATTAGCTATAATAGTGTTTCCACTCGCATGCTTTTACCCCACAACAAAAGTATGTGACAAAGATCTTGGAAATATTCAACATGTCAAAAGCAAAACCAATTGGGTTTGCGTTGCCGATTCAGAGAAGCCCAAATACAAACCTCAACTCATCTCAAAGGGATTCAAACAAGAACATGGGGTCGACTACGACGAGATATTCTCATTAGTAATCAAAATGACCACCCTTTGGCTCCTACTTGGGGTCGTGGAGAATAAAATCCTAGAGCTTGAGGAGCTGGATGTCAAGACGACATTCCTACACGGACACTTGGAAGAAGACATCTATATGTCTCAACTGGTAGGCTTCACGGTGACCGGGGAGGAAGGTCACCTCGTCTGTCGATTGAAGAAAAGCCTCTATGGCTTAAAACAAGCGTCGAGGATGTGGTACCTCGACGTGGTACCAGAAGTTTGACTCCTACATCAGGCAACTTGGCTACCATTGGTCTGGCCCTGACCCATGCTTGTATATTCGGCAATTGGCCGATGAGTTCCAGATCTACCTGATCCTATATGTCAACGACATTCTAATTGTAGGGAGCAATCAAGCCGAGATCGAAAACTAAAGTGGAACCTTCACAAGAAATTTGCGATAAAGGAACTCAGATAAGCCCGACATATATTGGGCATGAGGATCAAGCAAAATCAAATGGCAAAGACCCTCTAGCTCTCCCAGTCCAACTACATCCGAAAGATGTTGAGGTGCTTGCTTCAATATGGAGAACTCGAAGCCAGCACAACACTGCTTCCGACATCAATTCGACTATTGGACAGAGACTCTCCATCGACAGATGAGGAGAGAAAGCTCAATGGAAAGATACCCTATGCATCAGCTGTAGGAAGTGTCATGTATGTGATGGTGGCGACCCGACCCGACCTTGCATATGGCGTAGGGGTCATTAGCCGGTACATGTAGAATCCATAATGAAAGCATTGGGAGGCCGTCAAGCACATCTTCAGGTATCTAAGAGGAACCAAAGACATACAACTGACTTTTGGATCGGCAAATCCGGCCGAAGTTGATGGCTATACCAACATGCTATGCCGGAAATATGGATAATAGAAACTCGACATTAGGCTACCTTTTCACTTATGGTGGCAGCTGCACAATATCATGGAGATCGAAGCTTCAAGAGTGCACGGCCCTGTCCACTACAGAGGCAGAGTACATAACAACATTGGAGGTCGCGAAGGAAGCAATCTGGCTGCACCGACTATCTGTTGATTTTTCGACGACAAATCAAATCGACCATCCAAAGCCGACCTTTTATTGTGACTCTCTGAGTGCAATACACCTCATTCGAAATCCAATCTATCATGGGAAGACGGTACAGTTCCATCATATCCAGGAGCTCGTAATAGAGAAGAAGCTTGAAATCCAGAAGATCGACACCGAGGTGAACATCGTCGATTGCTTGACGAAACCACTCCTAGAACAACGCTTTCAAGCATTAAGGACAATGATGGGACTACGACAAGCAACCAAGCAGAAGAGTGTCGAACGAGTAGCAAAACATAAGTCGAAGATGGACCCGATCAGACAAGCCGAAATGGCAAAGTCCATAGAATCAGAATACCAAAAGCTTGAAGACGCATCACTAAACAAGGATGCCGACTAGAGATGAGACGATCCAGGGGCGAACGAATCTGAAAACAGATCGAGGATCCAACGAGCAGCATACGTTGTTGGATGTGCCATTTTGAAGCTCTCGTAATGATTGATGAAGGCTTTCATTTTCTAGTTGAAGTTGTTCCAAGATTGCCATTACTTGGTTTAAGTTGTTGACCAAGTCGGACATGGTAACAAGAAGAGGAAGGTGAACAAACTGTCACGGACGACGAGGCTAAATACTAAGAGAGAGAGAGAGAGAGAGAGAGAGCATAGACAAGAGAGCAAGAAAGAGAGAGAGGAAGTAGACAAGAGGGCGAGAACTGAATTATGCTTCCGTAACTGGTGTTGTTCACCTTGATTGTAATCAAGGTGCACCCAAGTATGTATACAAGAATGTGGAGATATGCATGTAAGCTAGGAAACATCTAGAGAGTGCATGAAGATGCATTCTCTAGAAGTTTCTTGAAAGTTCTAGTGATTAACCTACATGTAATAAGTTGAATCTTATACAAGTCAATAATGTATAGATGGATGTAGCTCAACTAGTAAGGTTGCCCAATAAGACCAGGAGGTCATGGGTTCAACCCCCTACATTCCATTGAGTTCATGACACTGTAGCTTAAGAACGTGTTCACGCTTAAGATACAAGATAGAAGGAGTTGTCCTATTATGCCAACAAACTCCCCCATAAAAGGATGTAAAAACAATGATATGGGGTTATCTCCCCCGTAACCCTAGATTACAATTTTAATCTAAAGTTATGATTACAAGTCGATCAGCATATGGCCGAATCAACAGAGGTAAAGTTAGGATCTAGCCTGATTTGGCTAGTTGTCCGGATCGTATGTTATATGGGCCGGCTTGTCTGAGTTGGTCGGATTGACTTGTTCAAATCGTCTTGCGTCTGAAATGGCTCATTTGCCTAGATTGGCTCATGTCTTATTTTGATTCTTAGCCTTGGGTCGATCTTCTACTTTCCGCTCGTGCTCCCACTCATCGAGCCTCACCCTCCGTCAACACCTAGCCCAACTCCTTCCTCTCCCATTCATATGTCCTCGAACCTAGCGTCAACCTACCTGACAAATTCAATGGCTCCATGGTGCATCTTGCAGCTTCATCAATCAAATTCATCTTATCATCCGCTTACAACCCCAACATTATGCTAGCGATTTCTCTCGGATCGGCCTCGTTGGCACCCTTCTCTTTGGGCTGGCACAAGCGTGGCTTGTACCATTGATCGAAACTTCATCCCCACTCTTAGACAACTTTCATGCCTTCCTTGTGGAGGTTGAAGCCACATTCAGAGAGATAGACCGGCGACGAACAACACTCACGAAGCTCTATTCCTTACAACAAGGCTCTCATCCAACTTCGGTCTATGCTTGAGAGTTTTGTCAAATCGCGTGCAATGTTAACTAGGATGACCAAGCCTTATGCGACTAGTTTCATCGAGGCCTCCGAAACGATGTCAAGACTCTTCTCTTAAACTTTTTGGAGCCCACATCGTTGTCTCATATAATATCCCAAGCCATTCAATGTGATAATCGTCTTTTTGAGCTTCGATAGGAGGAATGGGGGACTCAAGGCTTCCCATCTTCCTCCCACAATGCTCCACTCACAAAGCTATATATATCAGTTTCACCAAGCACGCCATGGTTTCCATCCTCCAATGATACCCATACTCTGATGGAGGTCGACCCCCATACCCCAATGGAGATTGACCATGCTCGGTTCCAACCATTAACGGATGCCCAACGACAAAATCAACGTGACAATGGCCTCTGCCTCTATTGTGGTACCCCCGACCATGTCATGTGCCACTATCCAATGCACGACCCTCGTCATCAATCCCACCAAGCACGTCTTGCGGAGGTTTCTCGACAATAGGAAAACAACCAAGTAGGAGCTGTGCCGCTAGACACTTTCTGTTACCCTACTTCTCTGTGCTCCTACAATTCAGCCACACCAGCATGAGGTTTTACTTTGCAAGTAAATCTTTGTTTTGGTTCTACTTCAATACAATCCCATGCCTTGCTCGATTTTGGTGCATCTACTTGTTTTATCGATATCTTGTTCATCCGAGCACATAAAATCCCCACTGTCCGCACAACATAACCCATATCCGTTGAAACTATCGACGGGCGGGTTCTCTCTTCGGGGGTGGTTACCGAAGCCACTGTCCACCAAGAGGTATTAACATTCTACCTTATTGCAACCCCTTGACATCTGATTGTTTTAGGGCTCTCCTGGATTGGAAACACATATATGGTGGATTGGTCACGACTCCCCACCCCGTTACTTGTGTGGGGGTTACTTTCAGCTTGGGTGCACATTCTTCTTATTTCAACTCAATCTCCGGCACTATTGATTCTATTGTGGCCGATTCTAGCTTGGTCGCTTTTGTGCCCATTGTGTCACAGGACGTCTCTGTTCCGGTCACCAATTTCCCCGCAAGATATAACGACTTTTTGGATGTGTTTGAAAAGCGAAATCCAGACTGGTTACTGACACATCGCCTTTATGATTGCCCAATCGAACTCCAAGATGGCTCACATCCACCATTGAGGATCTTCGCACATAACTGGATGAAAACCTCGCCAAGGGCTTCATTCAACCCTCCAAATCACCAGTTGAGGCCCCAATCTTATTTGTCAAGTTGAGGCTCTTCGCACATAATTGGATGAAAACCTTGCCAAGGGCTTCATTCAAGCCTTCAAATCACCAGCTGAGGCCCATCTATGGGCTATCTGAACCCGAATATGAGGCTCTTTGCACATAACTAGATGAAAACCTCGTCAAGGGCTTCATTCAACCCTCCAAATCATTAGTTGAGGCCCCAATCTTATTTGTCAAGAAGAAGGACAACTCATTACGACTATGTGTGGATTATGAGGGTTTGGACTCTGAACAAAATTACGGTACACAATCGTTATCCCTTGCCTTTAATTCCAACCCTCCTCAACCGACTTCGAACCGAGCGTATTTCTCCAAAATCAACCTTCGGGGAGCCTACAATGTGGTGCGTATCAAGCCTGGAGACGAGTCGAAAATGGCCTTCCGGAAACGCTATGGACATTTCGAGTACAAATCAATACCTTTCGGTCTCACCAATGCCCCCGTAGTCTTCCAACATATGATGAACAATATATTTCGGGAGTATCTCGATCACTTCGTGGTGATCTACCTTGATGACATTCTAGTTTTTTCTTCCAACACAGAGGAGTACACACAACACTTCCGCCTGGTTCTATCCAAACTTCGGGAACATGGGCTTTACGCCAAAAGTGAGAAATGTGAATTCGATTGAACCTCTGTCGAATTCCTAGACTACATGATTTCACCCTTCAAGATCACAATGGATGCACGCAAGGTAGCGACAATCACTGATTGGCCTGTCCCCACTCGGTTGAAAGAGGTACAATCATTTCTTGGTTTTGCAAATTCCTATCGATGATTTATCAATGGTTTTTCCTCTTTAATGCAACCTCTAATCATCCTTACTAGAAAAGATACTCCATTTCTTTGGACCTTCCCGGCGCGAACTGCTTTTGATGCCCTCAAGGCAATTTTTCTCATAGCCCCACTGTTTGTCCACCCTAACCCCACAAGCCCCTTCCAAGTGACGGGAACTAAAACGCTCCGTGTACGCAACGCTCGGCCACAACCGAGCTTAGAATCATGCATAGAAAACGAAAAATAATGCACGACACAATGGAGAGAAGAGCACACAGGATGTTTACGTGGAAAACCCAAAACTAAGGGAAAAACCACGGCAGCCCACAGGCCGCAAACTATCACTATGTTAGAATGTACAACAGTGAGTTCACGGAGGCAACGACCTCGTGCTCACGATCCTCGCCGCAGGCGGCAGTTACAACAGAGGCAACGACCTCTTTTTCTCTCTCTCTCTCTGTACACATTTATGCGCTCTCACTTCTTGCACCAACAAGAATAACCATACATATAAGTTTGCCCTAAGTCATATTTATACTAATATGACTTTTCGGCTATTTACAAATATAGCCTAGATGGACTCTCAGAAACATATTTACGAATATGTCTCTTCATCCGGTGAGCATTCCTCACCGGGTCTACACCATCCGGTGAGCATTCCTCACCGGGTCTACACCATCCGGTTCTCTGTAGCCGGGTACTCCTCATCCGGTTCTCACCGGGTCTGCACCATCCGGCTCTCCGTAGCCGGGTACTCCTCATCCGGTTCTCACTGGGTCTGCACCATTCGGCTCTCCGTAGCCGGGTACTCCTCATCCGGTTCTCACCGAGTCTGCACCATCCGGCTCTCCGTAGCCAGGTACTCCTCATCCGGTTCTCACCGGGTCTGCACCATCCGGCTCTCCGTAGCCGGGTACTCCCCATCCGGTTTCGGCCTCGGCCGAGTTTGTTCATCGGCACTATTCTTCTTCCTTCCCATCCGGAGGGACCTGTCTCCCAACAAACTCCCCCTTCACTCCGGCATGGGGTGTCTTACTAGTCCGATCCTTTTCCGGCATGCATCCAACTTGTCGGGTATCAGAACTTTGGTCGGCATATCTAACCCGTTCTCGGCCGTGTGGATCTTCGTCAGTGCGAACTCCTGGTCATCTACTCTTTCCCGGATCCAGTGATATCTCCGCTGGATATGCTTCGTCCGGGAATGGTAGGCCGCATTCTTAGCAAGATGGATGGCACTTTGACTGTCGCAATAGAGCCGGTATTCATCTTGCCGGATACCAAGCTCTCCGATGAAGTCCTTCATCCATAAGATTTCCTTGCCAGCTTCCACAGCTGCCATGTACTCCGCCTCCGTGGTTGACAATGCAACTGTCTTCTACAACCTCGACTACCACGAAACAACTCCCCCTGCATATGACATTACATACCCGGATGTAGACCGGCTGGTATCCACATCAGCCGACATGTCCGAATCGGTGAAACCATCAAGTTGAGGTTTTCCGGAGCCGAATCGGAGACACATATTTGAAGTGCCCTTCAAATACCGGAGTATCCATTTGACCGCGTTCCAATGCTCCTTGCCGGGATTGCTCATAAACCGGCTCACCACTCCGACTACGTATCCTATATCCGGTCGGGTACACACCATTGCGTACATCAAGCTCCCGACGGCAGAGGCATATGGAATCTTCATCATATCCACCTTCTCTGCTTTCGTCTTCGGGCTTTGCTTACCGGATAGCCTGCAGTTTGCCGGAAGTGTCGATCCAACCGGTTTCGCATCTGACATGTTGAACCAGTGAAACACCTTTGTCACGTACTTCTCATGTGACATCCATAATTGCTTCTTTGACTGGTCCCGAATGATGTGCATCCCCAGCATCTGTCTTGCCGGACCCAAGTCTTTCATTGAGAAGGTTCGGTTGAGAACCTTCTTCAGCATCCGTATTTTGACTTGGTCTCGTTCGACGATCAACATGTCATCCACGTACAGAAGGAGTATCAGGAAGTCGCCTCCTTCGAACTTCTTCCCAAACACGCAGTGATCGGCCTACGTCTTGTGGTACCCTTGATCGGTCATGAAGGAATCGAACTTCCGGTACCATTGTCGGGGAGCTTGCTTTAGTCCATACAGGCTCTTCTTCAACCGGCATACCAGGTGCTCTTTCCCTTTCTCCACAAATCCTTCCAGTTGCTGCATGTAGATCTCCTCTTCGAGGTCCCCGTGAAGGAATGTCGTCTTCACGTCCAGCTGCTCTACCTCGAGGTCCATGCTTGTCGCTATACTCAGCACCATCCGGATGGAGGTCATCTTTACCACCAGGGCAAATATCTCGTCAAAGTCCACACCCTTTTTCTGCTGGAACCCTTTCACCACGATCCTGGCTTTGTATCTCGGGGGTTGCCAGCATCTCCCGGTTTCAACTTGTACACCCACTTGTTTCGGAGTGCTCGCTTTCCTTTCGGCAACTCCACCAATTCGTACGTATGGTTCTCATGCAAGGAATCCATCTCGTCCTGCATGGCACTTAACCATTTGCGGTTGTGGGTGTCATCCTTCGCTTCTTCGAAGCTTTCCGACTTCCCCTCATCGGTCAGCAGAACATGCTCTACATCCGGAAATCTCCAAGGGGGCCTTCTATCTCTGAGAGGATATCTCCGTCTTCGAGCTTCGGTAATCGGCTCCTCCATTTGCTCTTCATCCGAATCCGATTCGGGGTCTTGGCCGGTTCTGGTTTCAGCTTCCTCTACTTCTTCTTCAGCCTATTCGGTATCCTCACCGTAACCAGCTGGTCCCTCGAGTGCTAACTGGTCTCTTGCCGGTTGGGTCTGCTCATCGTAGAGTCGATCCTTACTGGTCGACTCGGAGTTCATTGTCTTCTTCTCCGACTCCCAGTCGGTGAGCGTCTTGTCCTCCATGAAGATAATATCTCGACTCCGGAATACCTTCTTGTCGACCAGGTCCCACACTCTGTAGCCGAATTCATCGTCACCGTAACCGAGCAATATGCATGGCCGGGTCTTTGGATCTAACTTTCCTCTCCGGTCCTTAGCTACATGCACGTACGCAAGACACTCGAACACCTTCAGATGCCGGTAGGATACTTCCTTACCGGTCCACACTCTCTATGGCGTGTCTCCATCCAAGGGTACTGACGGTGATCTATTTATCACATAAGTCGTCGTCGACAGTGTCTCAGCCCAAAACTTCTTGGGTAGTTTTGCATGCGCTACCATACTCCAGACCCTCTCCATTATGGTCTGGTTCATCCTCTCGGCCAGTCCGTTTAGTTCCGGCGTCTTCGGCACGGTAAATTCGAGCCAGATTCCCTTCAAGCGGGTAGTACTCCTCGAACTGCCCCGGTATTCTCCTCCGTTATCTGCTCGAACCGCCTTCAGCTTCCGGCCGGTTTCTCTTTCCACTCTCGCGTGGAGCTCCTTGAAGACGGATAGCACCTGATCCTTCGTCTTCAGCGGTGTGGCCCACAGCTTCCGGTTGTGGTCATCTATGAACGTCACGAAGTACTGCGCTCCGGCATGTGACTTCGTGTCTACTTGACACACATCCGTATGCACCAACTCCAGTGGTGCATTACGTCTCATCGGTGGCCTTGGTCGGAAGGAGGTCCGGTTTTGCTTACCGGCCAGACAATCAGTGCACTTCTCCAAGTGCACGTTCATCACTGGAATGAGGTTGTCGTCTGCAAGCCTCTTCATCCCCTTCTCACTCATATGACACAGCCTCTTGTGCCACAGCTCACCGGCAGTGTCGGATGCAACGTTCACTTCTTCCGGACATAACCGGGCATTCATCAGGTACAGTGTGTTGACCTTCCGGGCCCGAGCCACAATCAGGCTCCCTTTGCTGAACTTCATGACACCGTTCCGAATGCTACCCGTGTAGCCTTCATCATCTAGCCGACCGGCTGATACTAGGTTCAGAAGAACCTCCGGAACGTGTCGGACATCCTTCAGCTGCAACTTGCATCCAGTTGGTGTTGTTAGCCACACGTCTCCTATGCCGACAATTCGGCATGTGCCTTCATTCCCCATCCGGACACAACCGTGATCACCGACTGAGTAGGATGAGAAGCATTTCTGGTCCGGGGTAAGGTGGAACAACGCTCCGGAGTCTACCACCCAGGTCATCTCGTCGCCGGCAAGGTTTATCTCACTCTCCTCAGTGATGAGCATCAACTCTTCTTCACTTGCCACGATTGCCGTCGTTCCCTTCCGGTCCGGCCCCCTCCGGTATTTACCGTTCCGGTCTGGGGTCCGCTTCGAATCAGTACCGTCGATCTCCTTATCTTTTCGGAAATGCCGACAGTTCTTTTGGAAGTGTCCCGGCTTGCCGCAATAGAAGCAAGTGGGCCTCCCCCTTGACTTTGACCGTGTCCCTGACTTCTCCCGGTTCTAGGGACTACGGTTTCTATGCCTTCCACGTTCCGATTCGGTAAGGAGCACTTTGGAGTTGGAGCTCGTATCTTTATCTTTCCGATGCGCCTCCTCATCTAGCAAGCTCGACTTTACTTTGCTAGGGATAACCGTTTTCCTTCCGGCCCGGCGTTGCCCAAAGTGACAACCAACGTCTCCCAGCTATCCGTGAAGGAACCGAGCAGGAGTAGCGCTAGTACCTCATCGGCGAGAGGTACTTCCAATGAAGTTGCCTGGTGGATCAGCCCCTGGAAGGCATTCATGTGCTCTGCCATGCTGGAGCCATCTTGGTATCGGAGTCTTACTAGCTTCCGGAATATTGAAACCTGATTAACAGCATTTTTGTTTTGAAACATTATGCCGATCTTCTCCCACAGCTCATGAGCCTTGCTCTCTTCATTGAAGTTGTTGTATAAGCTCATGTCGATGAAGCACCGTATGTACGCCGTTGTCTTCATGTGCATCACCTCCCATATTGTGGCGTCGATAATGTCCGGTCTCTTGTCCCCGAACTGAACTGGTAACCAAAGATCTTTAACCACGAGCATGTCCCTCATCTTCGACTTCCACACTGAATAGTTGGAGCCGGTGAGCTTCAACATGCCGCCAAACGATTCGTCCATTTTTTGTGTTGTTTCGCTCTGATACCACTTGACAGGAACTAAAACGCTCCGTATACGCAACGCTCGGCCACAACCGAGCTTAGAATCATGCACAGTAAACGAAAAATAATGCACGACACAATGGAGAGAAGAGCACACAGGATGTTTACGTGGAAAACCCAAAACTAAGGGAAAAATCACGGCAGCCCACAGGCTGCAAACTATCACTATGTTAGAATGTACAACAGTGAGTTCACGGAGGCAACGACCTCGTGCTCACGATCCTCACCATAGGCGGCGGTTACAACAGAGGCAACGACCTCTTTCTCTCTCTCTCTCTCTCTGTACACAGTTATGCGCTCTCACTTCTTGCACCAACAAGAATAACCATACATATAAGTTTGCCCTAAGTCATATTTATACTAATATGACTTTTCGGCTATTTACAAATATAGCCTCGATGGACTCTCAGAAACATATTTACAAATATGTCTCTTCATCCGGTGAGCATTCCTCACCAGGTCTGCACCATCCGGTTCTTCGTAGCCGGGTACTCCTCATCCGGTTCTCACCGGGTCTGCATCATCCGGCTGTCCGTAGCCGGGTACTCCTCATCCGGTTCTCACCGGTCTACACCATCCGGCTCTCCGTAGCCGGGTACTCCTCATCCGGTTCTCACCGGGTTTGCACCATCCGGCTCTCCGTAGCCGGGTACTCTTCATCCGTTTTCGGCCTCGGCCGAGTTTGTTCATCGGCACTGTTCTTCTTCCTTCCCATCCGGAGGGACCTGTCTCCCAACACCAAGTTGAAACGGACGCCTCCGACTTTGCTATTGGAGTTGTCCTGTCCCAACAAGACGATAAGGGCACACTACATCATGTTGCCTTCTACTCTCGGAAGTTTACAACCCCGGAAATCAATTATCCGGTTTATGACAAGAAAGGTGCTAACCGACCACAAAAATCTAATTTACTTCACCATTAGTTGTACATTCAATTTGAGGCAAGCTCGATGTTCATCTTTTCTTGCCCACTACAACTTCGAGATCTTGTTTTGACCAGGAGTTCAACATCGGAAGGCTGATGCCCGCTCTCGGCAACCTAATTTCGCATTGCGCCCAGAAGATGACGCATATTCGCAACAATCCCGTTGTTTGTTGAGGCTCGATCAACTTGAGATGTTCACAAGCTGCATGTTGCATGATGATTCTTTGCTCAACGAGATCGCCACGGAAACCATGTTAGACCCATTCGCCAAAGACATAATGGCCCGTATCAATGACCCATCCCCAGACATCAAAAGCTCATATCTCAACCCATTTACAACCTGGGATGGGTTACTAAAGGATCATGTCCTACACGGGTACTACAAAATTGTCATGGTGAACCTCTTGCCTGTCACTTTGGGGTCACGAAAACCCTGGAGTTTTGGTGGCCCAAACCTTGGAAATTTATCAAGGAATTTCTCAAGACATGTGATGTACGTGCCTGATCCAAAATGGCAAAATTAGCAGAAGTAGAGGAAGCGCAACAACGGCCATCTCGGCAATACTTCGAAGAAAGGGAGTCCTTGCGAAGAGAACTTTTGGAACTCCAACTCCGCTCAAGTCAGTTCCTTCAGAAGTTAGAAAAAACCGAGGTGCAACGAGCGGCATTAATGGAATTCCTCCAACACCTCAAAATCTCCATGAACCTCATACTCGAATGACAGAAAAACCATTGTCGGTAGGAATTAGCCGATAATTCGGATCAACTTATCCAATGCTACGACATGCAGATGCAAAAGTCGGAGGCCCAACTCGCTAATGTCACAACATCGTGTGCAATCCTCAAGGCAAAGTTCGAACAAGACGCGGCGAAAGCACAAAACGACTTGAACACCCTCCAAGCCAAGTATGAAATGGGCGAAGGCCGAATCAAAGCCATAGTGGCTAAACACAGAGTACAACTTAATCAAAAGGTTGAAGAGGCTCTAGCCCGAGGGTGGCAAGAATGGTTGGTACAGGCAGCCAAATTATAGGTTTTTCGAGCCAATGCCGAAAACTGGAAAAAAGAAGGTCGCGGATTTTATAAGATGGACGAAAGCAACATCCAAATCCTCTGCGAAGACCTCACCAACGAATACCAAGCCCTAACAAGCATACACACCATGGCCATTAGGAACCACCTTGAGGAATTCAACGACGATCTAATGCTACTGAGACTGGATGCGGAAGCCTATGAACGAGAGCGTCACCCTGCTGAAAAAGAAGAAGAAGCCACCGCACAGGCATCCACGGCCAATGTACTCAAGGAACCCACATTGGCACCAAAAGAAGACAAAGAACCATGGTCGAGAGTGCAAACCGAGCAAGTGGACACACCGATCATAGGACCACTTCCAGAGGCAACCATTCCCAAGCCCACGACAGAGCTACCAACCGCTAGATATATCAGCTGAGTTGCATGCCAACAAGCCACAGAAGAAGAGCCACCTCTAACACCAACACAACCACCCCCCGAGGGCATCCTTAGCATTTTGGGAAGAAGACTGTCCCACGGGCGTGCCATGTGTTATTTGTGGGACAAAAGGGATGTACAATGTGAAACAAATCCAAGTATATGAGTAGGTAAAGTAGGTGAAAAATGACAATCGGGAATGACCAAGGTAATGGGATATGTGCAACCGAGAATGAAGGCCGAGAAGAAAGGATTGATTGAAGCGCACCGAGCAGAAAGGGAAGCTATAAAACGAGAAGCAGAATCATAGGGGAGATATACGTATAAGGGAGAGGGATACCCTAGTCTAGGGAGAATTACTATTATCTGTCTGATTGAATAGAACTCTGGTCGTGAGCCGTGTAACCTTTGCGTCTAAATCTATTAGTATATTTATCTTTGTGGGTCTAATCTGTCCAAGCCTCTATCTATGTTATTTGGATTTGTTGTCTTAATTTCAAGTGCAATTTACAAGGTCGATTGTGGCCGACAATTATTTTCCTAATTAACTAGCCATGCAATCCCGAGGTTCTTGTCCACCACTACGTATCACGACCCCTTGACCCGATTACCTTAGAAGTAATCGAACCTATGTTATCTCAGAGCAGAGACAACAGTAGCTCCTCGGGATTCTTTATGACAACTTCAAGTAGGTGCCTCCCTATATTCATAGCCTGCGGAGCCTAGTTTCCCACTGCAACCTAGCCCCCAACCCAACCTTCCACCAACATCTAGCCTAGATTCTTCTCATTTTCTTGAGCCTAAGGTTAGCCTCCCAGAAAAATTTGATGGAATGAGGTCATGTTTTCGGTGATTCATCAACCATATTCTCCTTGTCAATCGGCTACAACCTCAACGGTATGCAGATGATCTTCGACAAGTCGGCCTTGTGGGCACCCTCCTCTCCGGTCCCGCCCAAGCTTGGTTTGCACCATTAGTAGAAACTTCTTCATGTCTATTGGAGGACTTTCCCACCTTCCTCGCCGAGGTAGAGGCCACATTTGGAGAGACATACCGGCGACGTACAACTCTCACCAAGCTTTATGCCCTCGAACAAGGTTTGCATGCAACTTCTGTCTATGCTTCAGAATATTAGAACCTTCGGAGCAACTGGGATGTCAATTGGGATGATCAAGCCTTAGTTGATCATTTTCGATGGGACCTTCGGAGCAATGTCAAGAATCTTCTCTTGAAATTTCCCGAGCCTACCTCATTATCCCAAGCGATCTTATAAGCAGTCCATTGTGACAATCGTCTTTTTGAATTTTGCTAGGAAGAGTGCGAGACTTGGGGTCCACTCATTCCCTTCCACGACATGCCCCAGTAGTACATCCCCAAGTATCATTTGCATCGACTGCGTCATGGTCCCCTACTTTGGCGGATGCTCCGATCCCCATGGAAATTGATCAAATAGGGGGAAAAGAGAAAGAGGGGGGAATTTATACTATTATAATTTATACTTACTATTATACTATTATAATTTATAATGTACAATGTACATTGTAGTATGTAGTCTTGTAGACAATAGTATGTACATTTTATAATAGTATATGTCTTTCATTGTTTCAATATTTCATTTCCAAATTCCCCCCTCTTTCTCTTTTCCCCTTGTTTTTTCTTTTCTTGCTTTCCTTCTTCTCGCTTCCTGCTCCTTCTTCGCGCGCTACTCGTTGCTCCTTGTCGCTTCTCGGTGATTGCACGACATCTGTTGTTTGCCACTCCACCACTCAGAAAGTATGTATTTGTCTCACTCTTTTTTTCTCTTTCTCTCTATTTTCTCTGTTTTTCTCTTTTATTGAATCTTTTTTCTTTGAATATTGCTCATGATAAGCGTGTGACAAATTGGAATGCATTACAAATTGAATATTACATGAGCATGCATGCAGGGAAAATTATATGCAATATCCAAAATTATTAAGTTGTGCATGTAAATTGAAGACTTTCCATCAAATCGAAGAGGATTCTATACACTAACATTAATCTGTAATAGCTCTGATTGAATGTCATCAGAACTAGATGCATGTGTGATATTTAGTAGTAACCCTATTCTAGACACTCAAAGTTCCAGGATGTTATATTGGAAGCATACGAACTCTTGTTTGTGGACAATGTAATGCTCCCCAAGCAAGCAAGGAAAGTAAAATGTTTGCTTGTCTAGAATACAAACGCCATGTAATATTCTTGCCTTGTGCTTTCATCAAGCTCAAACTATTAAAAACGTTTCATAATATATAATATACCACATCAAATGTATTGCTCTTGTTTGCCTTCTTTACACTTTTTTGCATTAAAAATCTTCGTTAACTTCTTGCATTATCACATAAATGTTCAAGTGCATTGTCCTAGAAAAGTTAGTGTATGGAGATGTGGAACAATGACATAGCTTTACCATAACCAAATTTATGTCCACACAATAAGATGTAGAAGTGGCATTTTAAGATTTATCATCAATTCAATAGTCTCGTGTATTATCTTCGCATGTCAACGGTTGTTTAGCACTCAACATTTCACACACATGACTCATTCAAAAGAATATGTTTTCCCTTAAGCCATAGGTTTCACTTATTTAGACAATATAAATTCACGGGGAATGGCAACCATAAAGTCATTGATGATGACTTCACTAACATATATGAATTGTTTGTGTTGGCTTGTGGCATTATTGAAAAAACAATGAGATGCACGAGTGGACATGATGGGGAAAATGACACATTGAAATTGAAGGCATGTTAAGATTTCCCTCTAATTTGTTGATTATCATGCATAAATAAGATCTCTCAAATGGAGTTGAAAAACGATACTTGGAAATCCATATGGACATTTACATACGGGCAAAATTCTTCTAAAAGTACTCAATTGATTTCTATTGTGTTATATAGTCTTTTTCCTTTATTGTTTGTCGTTCATGGAGAAATTGTTATCCATAATGTAGATAACGGTAGCTTCATCATCATCTATTATGGCCAAGTCACATAAAGTCTCCCTTTTCGATGGTCATGGAATTTGAGGGCCCAATAAAATATTGGATTCTTTTTACAAGTTTATGCTTTATGTGCAACAAGTCATCTTATGGCTATTTTTGAATCGCAATTATTTAGAGTACATTGATTGCTTCGTGACTTCCTCAATGATTGCAAATTTAGGTTTAGTTTTTTACAATAGTTTCAACTAAGGAAGGGCGTGCGATGACAGGGCCATTGTTAACCATTTCCTTTATTGGATTCCTTTGTCTCCCATCATTGAATTTTCTTATCTTTGCTTTATGTATGTATCTCTTTTAATAAGGAATAACTTTTTTAGACACTACCAATTTCTCTTCTTTTTTATCCCTAAGTATATTTACCTCACCATATTGATTAAATGTCAAGAAAGGTTTTGAAGAAACATATATGGCAGTTATATAAGGAATGTAACATAGAAGATGGAACAACCTCACCATGCTCACATTTTACATTCAATCAATTTTGTTTTCTATAACATCTTATAAGTTCAAACTCAATTATTTATGGGTTCATGAAAAGTCGACGAGCATTATTACCTAGCATTTTTATTGTCCTCTTATTTTAATATATCCACTACTTTTTTCTCTTGATCTTTTTCTTCAATATTGTTTGCAATATATTTGTTCCCTTAATTTCTATCACATTTACATACATGGATTTGCATGTGCATGTAAGCTAATATGAGCCTTCATCTTTCTTTCTTTCTTTTGATAGATTGGAAGATCTAGAGTGGAAACTATCCTTTATTGCCTCGTAATCTTGCATATATCCCAGGTATTTTAATCTTCTTATTGTATTTAGAATAGATTTAATTTGTGGATTTCATGGATTTTATATATGTGTTTCCCCTTCTTATAAATCAAATCATAGATTATGTTAGTCCAACATACTCTACGTCAAGGTACCTTGATTGCCCATCTCATCTTTGTTTTTTTTCTCGGTTTGTGAATTCTCTCACTTTCAAGAGTATGTCCTGCCCCAAAAAACATAGATCACAACAACCTTCTATTAAGAGTGTGTTGCAAGAGAGCACATCTTAATGATACTCCAAATAATGAGGAAGAGGTTGTCACAAATGTAAATGTGTAAACATCTTCTAATAAAACAAAAAGAAAGTGGAGAAACCAATGGACTTTGCTCCACCCATGGGCATATTTGACAAAGTCCTTATTAGGTGATGAAAAAATTAAATGCATGTGGTGTGAAGATGCAAGAAGGAATAATATTTTTACGGATGGTGGATCTCTTAGCATGCAATTGTCTTCATTGAATTAGGATGCTAAGTCATTCGATCATGTAACAGCAAGTGCCATGTATCATGTAAATATACAAAAGGAAAATGCAAATGTGAAAGGCCCAATGGATGACAAAATTTCAGAAATCATGCATTTAGAATATGAGAGGATAATCTTATGCATGAAGTTGGTTCATTTTTATGCTTGCAATGATATTCCATTAGAGAAATATGTAAAACAATGTCAGTTACAAAGAGAACTTGGTACTCCAAATGCCCCTGCCTCAAATGAATATGGTGCTTATGCTAACGCTAAATCTGCAAGAGAATTCTTAATGGCTATTAAGAACCACACAAGAAAACTCTTGTATGACGAAATTCGTGGAAGTCCATTTTTCTCCATCTTGATTGATGAAAGCACAGATTGGACATTGGAAAAACACCTCATTATCTATTTCTTGTACTTAAGTGAAGGTGGCAAAGGGGAGCCACAGTGTAAATTTGTGCGTCTTCTTCCGGTGGAAAATGTGAAAGCTGAAGGTATCTATAATACTATCAATGAATTCATTTTGGAGAGCAATTTAGATTTAAAAAAACTAGTGGCTTTTGCAAGTGATGGGGCATCATCTATGGTAGCGAAGAACAAATTATGGAGCAATTTCTAAGTTTCAATCCATGATGCCTAATATTTTGGGAGTGCATTGCATTGCACATCGTGAATCACTTGCCATAAAAGATGCATATATAATGTCTCATGCACATGTGTTTAGCTTCCTTGCTGCATTTGCAAATAAAGTATACTCTTGGTTGGGAAAGTCAACTAATAGACACAAGGAGCTAAAAGAAATAATGAAACGACATGGTAAGGGTGATTTGAAGGTGCTTAAAATTCACTCCATAAGATGGTTATCTCGAGGCCAAGTAATGGAGAGACTAGTTACACTTATGCCTGCAATTTTAGAACAATGGGAAAAACATGAGAAAAAATGGTACGAGTATGCTACTATATTCCAAGTGCAATTTATGTTACACCTATTGGCAAATATTCTTGTGGAATTAAATAAATTAAATGAGCAGTTCCAAAGGGAATTAATGCATGTAACTATGCTTGGTGTTCACTTGGATATCATCCACAAGAAACTTCGAAGAAGATATTTATCTTGTGAAACATTTGGCACTAGGTCTATGTTTCTTGCAAACTTTCTATCTAATGTGAAAGATGGCATACTCACATATATTGGATGTGATAATGTTAGTCATTCACATCCATTGAAGTTTATACCAATTCCAAACCCAAAGGAGGTAACAAAACGATGAAGAAGACTAGTAAGTGGTCTTGATAGTGAGAATGAAGATAGTAGTGATTTCAACTTCAATATTTTTCATGGTAATGTTGAAAATGGTGGTTTGGATTAATGCATTAGCATTGGAAAGGACTTTGTCCAACATGTTATCGATGCTTTAAACAATCGTTTCCCCATGTTACATTTTTCAATGCTATAAAGTTGTTTAATCCATCTTCATATCCCATTGAGGAAAATGAAAGAGAGAAAAAGACAAAGGAATGGTTGCAAAAACTTATTGGGAAGTTTAATATTGATAGGCAAATTGTTGACATGAAAAGATGCTTCAATGAGCGAGAAGATTTTGTTGGTATGCTTGTTAGAATTGCTAAAGGAAGAGGAATGCATGATGCATGGGATATTTGTTGCAAAGCACAATCTTGGTGGCAATTATTTCTAGGTATTATGCGATTGTGGCAACTATGTATGACTATTTCTATTAGTACAGCAGCATGTGAACGAGGTTTTTCACGTCAAAATATCATAAAAAATGATATTAGAAATGGTTTATCTTTGGAAACTTTAGATGCTTTGATGTTTATATCCTTGAATGCTCAAGATACATGAAACATTTGTTGGAGGGATATATTTAACCTTTGGTTTGAAGATAAAGAGAGAAGGACAATATCATTAAAGTAGACACATATTGCACAATGCTTAATATGAGGAGTCACTGTATGATAAAGATTTTTTGTGTTTTTTGGGCTTTAAGAAATATATGATGATTTAAGTATTCAATTTGTATGTTTTCATTATCTTTGTGAGCTAGTTATGTTTATTTGTGTATCATTGTATACTTTCTATAGTAATAAAATGTATAATAATGAAGCATCATATAGAGCTTTTCATTATTAAAACTTGTATGTCAAATGACATGTTAGTTTTTGCACTCTCGTGTCATGTGACATAAATCTTTAAAAAATGCCCGTCAAAAAACTTAAAGACTAACCCGTCGTTTGCTTCTCAAAACCCTTTCCTGTTGAAGCCATCGACGGGCACGTCCTCTCGTCAGGAGCAATTACTCAAAGTACGATCCCATTAGGGCTTCGTGTGGGCTCACACTTGGAGGAGCTCCCCTTTTACCTCATCGAATCTCCTCGACATCCGATCGTTTTAGGACTAACGTGGTTGGAGGCGCACAATCCAATTGTGGATTGGTGCAATCACTCAATCCCATTTAGCGAGCTAGGATGCTCGCGCAAAACTATGAAGGTCAATTCAGTTTCACATCCTTCGAAGAAGGTTGTTTCTGACTCGGCCACCCCACCCTCGGTCCAGGATGGGGTCGTTTGTGGCGCCGTTTCTAACACACTCCACGTTATTCCCAACAAATGCAAAGACTTCTCCGACATATTTGAGAAATCTAATGAAGATCGTTTGTCCGAACACCGGCTTTACAATTGTCCGATTGATCTTCAAGAAGGTCCGTGCCCACCCATTGGTCCTCTATATGTGTTGTCTGCACCAGAGCTGAAGGCCCTTCGTGTGTATCTCGATGAGAACATCAAGAAAGGATTTATTCAACTTTCTAAATCGTCGGTCGGGCCCCCATATTATTCGTGAAGAAGAAGGACGGCTCTCTACACTTATGCGTCGACTACCTGTCGTTATCCGCTACCTCTAATCCCCGAACTCCTTGGTCGGCTCCGCATTACTCATGTCTTCTGCAAAGTTGATCTACGTTGAGCATACAATATAATACGCATCAAGCCGGGGGATAAGAGAATACAAGGTAATGCCTTTTGGTTTTACTAACGCCCCAGTTGTTTTTCAACATATGATAACAACACCAGGTCATTTGAAACAGGTAATATGTCACAATTTAAGAACAGTCCATCCAAAAAAAGCACAAATTAGGTCATTTCACAAAAAGGACCATCCCATGCGTACAGGGTTTTTTGGAAATTGAATCCAAATATATTGATTTACACCATGTCCAAAAATTTAGGGCGTTCAAAAAATGCCCCTAATAATTGACACGTGAAATTTACAAGAGAACGTACAAAAATTGCAGAATGACTAAAATGTATATTTATACATATTTGTGAATTGCCATATTAATGTAACATACAATATTTACATTTCATATATGAGATCCATCACTTCCGAGAGATACACCTTCCCCTTCAGACCCACCCGATGAACTAGAAGAGCTTTGTGAGGTCTCATCCTCATCATCACTAGCAACCAATGCATTGTCTTCATCCAATTGCAATCCAATGTCACCGTTATTATGAGACATACTCCTTGTTTGTCTCTATGTTGCATCAACAGGCACATCTGGGATCTTCTCTTTTATTCTCTTGATTGTAGTCTGTCTTAGATGGCTTGTTTTGGTCAAGGAGAAGTCATACACGAGTATGTCGACATTATCACTAGAGTAGACGTGCTTGGTAGATTCTTTCTTCTTCGCTTTCTGCTTGTGCCTTCGACATCCTTAATCATCTCTAAAGAGTACTTCCCAGTAAATGCATCTTTGGAAGAGGTATGATACCAATGAACCATAATAGACTTTACTTGATTGCCTTCATCATCCTTAATAATTTCAATGATTATGGCAATCCAGAAGGGATGGCCCAACTTATCACCCCAGCTAATGTTGCAACCAACATACCAACTTGTTGCTCATGTAGATTGCCTTGCCACCTCGCCTCTGCAACATGTGATAATCTTCGTCCCACATAAATATCTCTTTGTCGTGGACGAACTAGATTATTCAATTCAAGATTATCTAGTGGTTGTAAAGGAGTCATGCTTGCCATTGATGGGCCACCAAGCGCCCATTCGAATTGATTTTGTAGTGGCTAGTACCCTGTAAAGTGGTTATCTAATCTTGCTTGTTGATGATTAAAGAAGACATTCCATCAATCCACATCCTGAAGACATCGTTAAATTCTTGGAGAACCTACTAAACATTTGATCTATGTGATCATGTGTATGACCAACTAGCAAGAAGTTGACCTTAATCTTCTAGAAAATACCCTTGTCTACTAACATGCTCAAATAACCAAACACAGTTGAGTTCTTGTTTTCTCCCGCCGTGTTGTCAAGTTGCACATATAGTATTGCTGGGAGTAAACCTTGCCAACTCTGTAGAACTCTTTGCATGACTATCACTATAAGATTAGGTTCGTTGTGGATATTTGGATAAGTTAGGAACACTTGAGGCCTTATTGTCTAACAATACAGAAGACATCCTACTAGGTGCATTTTCACTAGGCATTCATCTCCAACATCCTTGGGCAAACTTCGAAAATGTGGCAAACAAGTTTTCTTCTGATCCATCCAATCTATAATCAAGCACACATATCTTTCTGGCAATTGAAGCGCTTTTTGACAATGGTGCATAACTTTAGATCTTTCCAACGCCTGACTTTCTCGATGTTCTCTCAATAAATTCTTATATTTTGTTATTTCTTCATATGTTGTCCCACTCTTGGCCATGCTTTTTAAACTCGCGCATATAGAACAAACACCCATCCAAACCTTGCGGTGTATGACCACATTGTTAAACTTCGATCTCCATAAACGATGAAAATGTCGATATTGTATGTAATGTACACTTTCTAATAACATGTCATCCTTATACGCTTGCTATACCTCACGACGAGTGAAGTTATCTGACAAATGTAACCTTCCAGTGATGGGCATAACATCACATTGCTTCGAGGAATATATCTCCATCCATCTAATGGCATGTCGCCCAATTAGACCATTACATGTAGATTATGTATTGTTGAAAGGTACCCACCACCCCTTCAGTACTCAATGTTGAATTCTCTGTAGCCTCATTTTCCCGATGCTATAAGGAATTTTAAAAGCAACTCAACAACTCTTCGTAGTAAGTGAAAGGTAATATTCCACCTACTAAGAACATGTCAATTGAAATTTGATAGACTAAGGCTTCCACAACATACCTTACATATGTCAATTAAAATTTGTCGATCCAAACACAAAAAATTATATTGTTTAACACTCACTTGTCGAGGAACTCTTTGAAAATTTAGAGGCTTATTGACACAATCTTCGTTAGCATTCGATAAACTAGACTCGACATGAGTTGTATCTACTTTAATATATCTTGTTTTACCTAAGTTCAATCGCTCTATCGAAAAAATTGACGTCGAGCTTTGCTCTTGATCGTCGTTGGTCTTAACATGGCACCTTTTATTATTAAGATGGCTATATTCCTCGATTGAGAATGACGAGTTATCAGATAATATAACAAGCTCAATAGAAAACAAAGAATTTTCACTCGACTTTGAGGACATTTTTCTCAAGGCTAATGTTCAAAATAGGCACAAGTTTGGTTCTATAATAAGCATCGAGTTCTCAATGAAAGGGACACCTCTTTCAATGAAAACTCGATGCACTGCATCGAGTTCCCATTGAAAAATGGGCTTTTCATGATCAATAGATCAGATTTGGTCAATTTGTTTTTTGTTTTTTTGTCTATTTCTTCAAGTTCTTTATGTGACATTCTATACAAAAACGTATGATTTTCACTAATTTTTACCTCAGTTTAGAGGTCTATATTGTTTATTATTAAGATTATTGTTATATCCTTGTGTCATGACTTGTTGATTTTAGTGATCCACGACAGAAGGTGCCATCCTTCAAACTAAAAAATCCATCACCAACAAAAAGACCTTCTAACACCATGATGAAAGTGTTGGGAGATAGGTCCCTCCGGATGGGAAGGGAGAAGAACAGTGCTGATGAGCAAACCGGATGAGGAGTACCCGACTACAGAGAGCCGGATGGTGCTGACCCGGTGAGAACCGGATAAGGAGTACCCGGCTACGGAGAGCCGGATGGTGCTGACCCAGTGAAGAGTGCTCACCGGATGAAGAGACATATTCGTAAATATGTTTTCTGAGAGTCCATCGGGGCTATATTTGTAAATAGCCGGAAAGTCATATTAGTATAAATATGACTTAGGGCAAACTTATGGTATAGTTGTCATTCTTGTTGGTGCAAGAAGAGAGAACTCGTAACTGTGTACAGAGAGTGAGAGAGAGAAAGAGGTCGTTGCCTCTGTTGTAACCGCCGCCCATGGCGAAGGTCGTGAGCGCTAGGTCGTTGCCTCCGTGAGCTCACTGTTGTAATCATTGTGATATAGTGATAGTTTGGAGTCTCTGGACTCCCGTGGTTTTTCCCTCTCAGGGTTTTTCCACGTTAAACATCCTGTGTACTCTTCTCTCCTTTGTGTCGTGTGTCTTACTTTTCCCGTTTTCTGTGTATGATTCTAAGCTCGGTTGTGGCCAAGCGTTGCGCATAACGAGCATTTAGTTGCCGTCAGAAAGCTGATTCTTGTTATCCGTATAGGTGTACGGGATGATTAGGGTATAATGTGTATGGTGTGGTGTGTAATATGTAATATGTAATATGTAATATGTATACGAATGTGTGAGGATGAGTATGTGTGAGCACATGCACAATTATGTGCATGTGACAAAAGTGTAACGATCGTCTTTTTGTAACTGTCATTATTTACCGTTACATTATGTATTATATAAACCCCTTATGGGGCATGTAATGGATATACCTTTTTCCCCTCTCACATTTTATGTCATTTTCTATCTAGATCTCTCACTATCAAAACCCCCTTGGGAGGGGGGGTGAAGCCATTTTTTCCCCTCTCACATTTTATGTCATTTTCTATTTGTCTTTCTCTCTAGCTCTCTCACTATCGAAACCCTCTTTCTAGGCTTCACCCCCCCACCCCAACAACACTTTTGGCACACCCGAACGGCCGACCCTCCTTTGAGAGGAAGTCACTCCCTCACTCCCTCCCCGTCTCCCTCACTAATTTCTCTCCTCACTCTCTCTACCTAAAACCCTAGATACCCCAAAGTTCATCTCTATGTCCATCTCTCTCATTCTGTGTATTTGCGTTGTGTTTGTGTTATGCATGTTTCTATTTGTGTGCACTTCCAAAAGATGAAGGTGAAGAAGAGGATGATGACGATGATTATGAGGAGGAAAGTGTTGCAGTTCCTGGCATAGAAGAATGGCAATAGGAGATAGAAGAATGAATGGGCCCGACAACTGCCTCATGGCCAGATTGAAGGCCATCACCAAGCACCTCCTCTGCATCGCGCTGTCGGGGTAGTTTTGGTTCATGCGGCGAAGTCGCAGGGACTAAGGTTTAAAGGAGTTGGCTATATATTTTATAAGGCTTGCGCACAATGTTAGAAAGATTAAGGATAGGAAGAACAAAAGTTAGAAGTAATGTACGAGCGACAAATGAGCATAGATAAGAGATGAGAGACAATGTATGATTTAAAAAGTGAAAATGTATTATAAGAACAAGCTTTATATTACCAAAGTTACATTGTCGATCACAAGATGCGACTTTTCTTTCGCTGAATTCTAGATTTGAACCCTTGAATTCAACTTTAAACCACAAGCCTCTTCACCCACAAGCTAACTTATTTGTTTGACTATATTATTCTCTAACTTTCTCTTCTCTCCCCTTTTGTTTTCCTTTCCCCTCTTTTTATAAGTATTGTCATGCATATGGTAATGTGTAGGAGCATGGCATGCATGTAATGCATGAGTTACCTGTGATGCTTGATCGCCATTTGGCGCACATGCATTACATTTGATGCATGATAGCCATCATGCTCATTTGAGCTCCCATGTATGAAAATATATATGTGATAAGTATAATGATGGATATAACCCTAAAAAAAATAACCTAGCTTAGTGGTGTATGCTTTGTGCTTGATATACAAGGTTGAGGGTTTAAGTCCCTCAATTTTACTTAATACAATATTTAAGTTTATTCTTATATAGTGAAGCACATTCTTGACAATATTTCAAAAAACAAATAACCTACCATAGTGGTATATACATTGTGCTTGGTTTATAAGGTTGTGTGTTCAAGTGTTTGAAATATTACTGAATTCAATATTTAAATTTATTTTTATATCGTGAAGCAAATCCTTCACGACACCCACCCGCTCTGAACTTGCACACTAGTTGTGCAAAGTTCATCCAAAATCTTGAAAAAACTCTTCATTCCATTTTTGTACTGGATGTTCCCTCAACCATTCTTTGTTTCTTTCACGGTTACACGTCATGGTTAAGAACTGGTCCGTCTTCCTTGCATCCTGACTCTTGATCCTCACGAAAGTCGAATCATCATTAATCACAATTGTTTCCATCCTTACCACATTGATGTATGATTCACCATCCTTTGTTTACATACTTACTACGCTATTGTATGGTTGACCAAGGATGACAGGGTAGGTTGATCCATCTTGCACATAGTAATTTTGATCCACCGACACATCTCCCATTGTTACTTTCACACTGGAACATGCTCTGAATAGATCCTCCGTCATCTCTGTTGCAACTCTTTTCTTCGACCCATGATTCTTATCGATTGGCCACCTTCCTTGAGCATAACATTCTGAAGACATCATGTTAATTTTTTATCCATGATCTATCAAAGAAATATAAGGAATTTGTTGCTCCGCAATTTTTGTAGGCCCCTCTGTTGTTGCTTGAGCCCAATGGTTCTTTGTATAATGACTCCTATCCCCTTCATTATTTGCAATATTATTTATCTTCTTTACACTTGCAACATTGATGGTGTCACGATCTAGATCTTGGAGTGTTGCTGAACAAACTCTCGTAACTTCTTCCGTGACGTGTTTTAAATCTGTCACGTCTTCTGTGTCTGAAGCAAGCTGGAAAGCTGGATTTCTCTTCCCTTTTACTTTATCAGCTTCTTTCGACTCAGGAGCATCTTTTTCCATCTCTCTTCTCTCTTGTTCTTGTGTCTCATGCCTTTTTGCCAGATTAACCTCCTCAGCTCTCTTTCGCTTCTCTTCCACTAGTACATCTTGTGCATTCACTTGGGCGAATGTTGATAGTGCGTCTACTGGATCATTCCATCCAGTGAAGTGTCGTATTTCATCTCATGCTCTTTTTAATTCATCCACTCGAACCTTCCCTTTTCTTGCATACTCCAACACACGCTGCCAAAAGTCAAATCCACCATATGAGTCTTCTACACACAACCCTAAGGTTGTCACGGATTGTATCGCTTGAGTCGTTTCTCTCTCGACATCTTCCATTAGCTTTTTCATTCCACCTTTCCCGAAGTTGAGCTGGATTGGTTGTTGAGTCTTTGTCGAGTGAATCTTTCCATCTTGATAGTAGATTTTATCATGATTAAGAGAATCCCTATGTTCTTGATAGTCTTTCTTTTGGTGGTCAACACTATCACACCACATACACCTTCGGACCATTCCACCTCCTTGCCTTGATGAAGTCGAGCTTTGTCTCGATTCAAGCTTCGTCACTTTGATCGACAAGTCTTTCATGCCTTTCACCAATTCATGCAAGAGTGAATCTTCTATTTTCTTCTCTCCCGAGTCGTTCCCCGTTTCGTCTCCCTTCTTCTCCAACAGCTCCATAAACCATAACTTTCTTTTACAAAAATGGGTGCAAGCCTTTTTCACCTCCTCCCAATCTTCAGTAAGTCCACTAGGACTATTTTGATCTTCCAGAAGCATTCCCAAGTCTTTCCTGTCTTTAATATTAGTAGCTTGTAGAAACAATATTACTTTATCTGGCATTATTATATTTCTATCCCTAACATTTAATTGCTCAAATCCTTCTGAAAACTCTTTTAACAATTCCAAAACACTAAAATGTTTTTCAAACTCTACCCAATCCATGAAAGCTCGCCTTGTCATCCTTGACATATCGTTGAGGTTGTATTCATTCAATAATGCTCTTTCGAAAGTCGCCCATGTCTTATGCTCTCTTTGTAGTTCCCGGATCCTTTCTTGTAGCCCAATCGCAACGACTCAACTCAAGCTATTAATTTTTGCCACTTCATTGACACCTCGTTTAAGCATTTCCTCTTTGTAAATCTTCAAAAATATTGTTCAATTCATACCTTCGAAGATCCCTACTCGTGCGAGAATATTGTCAATGGCTTTGTCGACGCTTGACATCATCCCTTGCTCCCGCATCATTTGTTCCATCATCGTACACATAAGCCTCATTTTCTCCTCCATTTTTCCTTGTCGTCACCTTCATGTCGGGCACCAAATGTCTCAAAGTAGTTGTGGTTCGTGCGGCGAAGTCGCAAGGACTAAGGTTAAAAGGAGTTGGCTATATATTTTATAAGTCTTGCGCACAATGTTAGAAAGATTAAGGATAGGAAGAACAAAAGTTAGAAGTAATGTGTGAGCGACAAATGAGCATAGATAAGAGATGAGAGATAATGTATGATTTAAAAAGTGAAAATGTATTATAAGAACAAGCTTTATATTACCAAAGTTACACTGTCGATCACAAGATGCAACTTTTCTTTCGCTAAATTCTAGATTTGAACCCTTGAATCCAACTTTAAACCACAAGCCTCTTCACCCACAAGCTAACTTATTTGTTTGATTATATTATTCTCTAACTTTCTCTTCTCTCCCCTTTTGTTTCCTTTCCCCTCTTTTTATAAGTATTGCCATGCATATGGTAATGTGTAGGAGCATGGCATGCATGTAATGCATGAGTTACTTGTGATGCTTGATCGCCATTTTGCGCACATGCATTACATGTGATGCATGATAGCCATCATGCTCATTTGAACTCCCATGTATGAAAATATATATCTGATAAGTATAATGATGGATATAACCGTAAAACAAATAACCTGTCTTAGTGATGTATGCTTTGTGCTTGATATACAAGGTTGAGGGTTTAAGTCCCTCAATTTTACTTAATACAATATTTAAGTTTATTCTTATATAGTGAAGCACATTCTTGACAACATTTCTAAAAACAAATAGCCTACCCTAGTGGTATATACATTGTGCTTGGTTTATAAGGTTGTGGGTTCAAGTGTTTGAAATATTACTGAATTCAATATTTAAATTTATTTTTATATCGTGAAGCAAATCCTTCATGACAACGCCTCCTCTACGGGGGGCAACAGATGCTCCCCCCTCTGATATCCCCTCATGACAATCTCCAGCTCATCCTCGCCGACTTGGAGCTAGCGTCTAAGGAGGAGCGAGATCAACGCAACAGAGCAACGCGGAATTAGTGAAGGAGAGAGATTTCCTGGTGCAGTCCTTGGAATGCCGCGACAAGCAATGCGAAGCTCTTTCATCGAAGATGGAGGCCATGGATCGCCTACACGCACAGCAGGCGAAGGCGAAGAGTGGTTCTTATGACGATGTCAGCTGATGGAGGCGACAAGATCAAAAGTAGTAAGTTAAATGATTGACAAATCGATTGAAGAAGTCTCTCTCCTGCTTACATCTCGTCATCTGATCTGAACTCAGAAGAAGAAGAAAGAAGAAGACCTAGAGAAGGAAAGACAAAGATAGAAGGGAAGGAAACACTTCGTGCCCGTGGCGTACGTGAGGTCTGCAGCCCGACTGTTCACGGCCTAAACTGCTTTTGCTCCTTGGGCCTTTGCTCATGGTCCTGCTGATTTTGGAGCTCTTGATGGTAGCCGTGCATCGAGCAGTCGTTCCATGCCTTCTGGCTATGGCCGGTGGAGCTCTATTGAACTTGCTCCTCGCGACCCTATCCTTGGCGTCCCTTCTACCTTCCTTGCCAACACTAATCCTACAAAAATCAACGTTGGCGTGGGTGCTTATCGCAGTGATGAGGGGAAACCTGTTGTGCTTGAATGTGTTAGAGAAGCAGAACATCGTATTGGTGGCCGGGAGTCAAATCATCACAACATCTTCAAGGATGCTAGTGTCAAGTAGCATACATATAGATATTACAAGCCCAGCACAAGAGGCTTGGATTTTGATGGATTGAAGGAGGATTTGAAGAAATCTCCACGAGGTTCCATCATTCTATTGCATGCTTGTGCCCATAATCCAACTGGGGTGGATCCTACTCTTGAGCGATGGAAAGAACTTTCACAAATTCTCAAGGGTAAAGGGAATTTTCCATTGTTTGACATGGCGTATCAAGGATTTGCGAATGGTGACACTCAAAAGGATAATCAAGCCATCAAGATCTTTTTAGAAGGTGGTCATCAACTGGCTTGTGCACGTTTAGGGTTCAATCATGGGACTATTTAGAACATCTTCGAGACTCCTTGTCCGCCCTCCCTCCATGCCCATCAAGATTTTGATCATCGATTCCATTGTTGCACTCTTCCGATCTAATTTAGATAACAATGCAAGAGATCTAGCAAGAAGAATGGAGTGGTTCTTTAAGCTTTCCAGCAAATTGAAACAGTATGCACATCAGTATGACATAGCAGGTGGTGGATCATGTTGAGCAAGGAAGAGATTGAGAAGATGGTGCAAGATGTAGACAAATACAAATCTGAACATGAAGAACACAACAAGAAAGGGGAGTCTAAAATCTCTTTGGAGAACTATGGTTACAACATGAGAAATACAATTAACGATGATAAGATTGTTGATAAATTGGATGTCGCCGCAATTGCCACTGCCACCATCCGCTAGAATCGAAAGGCTGGAATATGAATTTCAAAAATCGAACAAAGAGAAAAGAGAAAGGGGTAGAAAGAAAATTTTCAGAAACTCGAGGGCACACAAACAAATTTCGGAAATAGAAGGGCAGGACATGAAATTTCTAAAACCGGAGGGTACTTAATATAATTTTAGAAAAAAAAAACCCTGAGGGGTAGGACATAAAAGTTCGGAAACACAACTCATCACTACACAAGAAAACATATCTATGTCTATATATACACACCCACATACACCCACAATTATTAATAAACCTAAATAATGGTACCACAGTTGATAAAACGATTGGTGCGCGATCCAATCGTGCAATTATGCTGACCGAACGAGAAGGTTTGTGTCAAGCTAGCTCCAATCGGAGTTATCGATCGTCGAGGAATTTCCGACGTGTGAGAGAAGACATATGTAGTTCCAATCAACAAGAGTTTTTCCGGCATGGGCTTGTGGGTCCGACGTGTAATGCACTGTCCCACAGGCATGCCAGGTGTTATCCGTATAGGTGTATGGGATGAATAGGGAGGGTATAATGTGTATGGTGTGGTGTGTAATATGTAATATGTAATATGTATACGAATGTGTGAGGATGAGTATGTGTGAGCACATGCACACATTATGTGCATGTGACAAGAGTGTAACGGTTGTCTTTTTGTAACGGTCATTATTTACCATTACATTATGTATTATATAAACCCCTTATGGGGCATGTAATGGAAATACCTTTTTCCCCTCTCACATTTTATGTCATTTTCTATTTGTATTTCTCTCTAGCTGCCTCACTATCGAAACCCCTTGGGAGGGGGGTGAAGCCATTCTAGGCTTCACGCACCACCCCAACAACAATTCTCGCAAAAAAATTATCAAGTCAGGAGGTGACGACACTTCAAAGTTTTTTTTCTATAACACGACGAAGACTTTACGCGAAAAGAGTGGGGAGCCTCGCTTGAAGAGCTACCCCCATGTGGAGTGGACACTGATCTACACCGAGGAAGAAGGGGACCTCCTTCTTATTCTTGCAACGTCTGACGGTGAAGGCAAGTTGCAAGTGGGAAAGACATTCACCTACGGCTACGTACGGAACATCGAATATGAAGACAACGACTCATCGAACCTCTTCTTCAATGTTGATTGCTCGGTGGGGGTTCTTAGAGTCAAGATCGATGAACTTAATTTCATAACTGACTCTTGCCACCCTAAAGCCCTAAAAAAGGATGTTCAGACAAAAAACAACTTGATTGTTGCTTTGCACCCGTACATTAAGGGAGAGCTGATGGTCGCGCAAGCAACAACCCCACCAAAGTCTGCCATGAAGTCCAAACCGGAACATAACAAGTACAAGAAAAGGCAGCAACCAAAAGAAGACGAGTCGAAGGTCCTTGAGTTCGTAGAAGATGAGGAAGAAGCCGAGCTCGAAGTTATTCCTACAGGGGGCCACATATCATCAGGGATACTCACCTCAGAGCAAAACCGGATCAAAGAAAATATTGTAAACACGAAGCTTGTCCATAAAGCACAATTATTTCACTTACCAACTTGCTCTATTCAACGACCACCCATCAATCCGGAGACAGGAAGACGGCCTCTAGAAATACGAGAGCCACATGCAGTGCATGTGCAGAACTTAAAAAGCAAAATGAAGATTAATCCACATGTGACTATAGTGCTATTCTTAGTAATGGTTGACTTCAAGTACAATTCGGCAGATGATTACACATACTATGTGATTGGAGGATCCCACTTTGTTGAAGCCCGACATCAACTGGTCAAGGAGTATCCTCTTACCCCTTTCTTCAAGTATGCAGAATGTAAACTATATGTGATAGGGTGTATAAGACATAGGATTGTCGTACACAATATCAGGGCTTGACCAAGCAGATTAGAGAGAGTTGTGAATTAAAATATAATAACGGCCAAGGTAACTACGAATTAGAGAGGGAGACTCAAGAAATTAACACAAAAGATAGAGAAGATAAGAAACGGCTAAGAATGTTATAATATTCCATTATCAAGTCCATACAAAGGAGATAAACTCCACATTGAACTAAAAAACCAAATACCGTCTTACTTCCAATCACTCAAACCCACTACTAAGACCCTTCCTCTTCCACTAAGACACCTCTTCCCAAGACTCCTCCTCTATTTGGACCCCTCCTTCCAAGACTATCACTTCCTCTTTTATAATTTTCTTCTTTCTCCTCATTCACGTTATTTTTAGAAGCTTTTTATCTCCTATTTTTAGCTAAGACCCAACGACCTTCTAATCGTTATATCTCCCTCATCAGAGCTCTAAATTTGGAGATTTAAAAAGCTACAGATAGCTATCATTGCGGGCTTTCTAACCCATATTTGCATATGATATTTGGCTTCCAAACGATAGAGTTATGACCATTCGTATTAGACTGTTTTGAGGTGGCCCGCTTTTTCTCTTTTTACTTTTCTCTTTGTCTCTTACTTTTACTTTTGACTTCTTCTTAAGATATTGGTTCGTGTTCTTTGCCTCGAAATGTGAATGCTCCATACCTTATATTCTTCTAACGTTCAATGACTTGAATTGTAAAAACACTTTCACATTTAGCCTCCCCCTTGCTTGTTTAGCAAACCATTTATGGTGTGAGTTGAAGATAAAAGAAGAAAACAAACTCCTTCACCTTATGGTAGGCTATAGACAAAGGAGTATAAATATTAAAAGTATATCAAATTATTGTGTGAGAGAAAACCCCCGTTACACGATAGGAAAAAATCTCACGCTTCTAAACACACACTCACACACACATTGACAATTGCCATCACCATCTTTCTCCTTGTCAACACAAAGAAAGAGGTTACCACAATTATTATGTCTTTGCCAACTCTCCAAACACAAGTAGGGCCATGGGATACATAACTCTTGATAGAAGTAAGCATGTAAGCATATGAATGAATCTTTCGAGCGAGCGAACCTTTTGCACAAATACCTTCAAAGCTTCGAGACTTGTTGGAATGATGATCTTTTGAATTACGTTGATCTTTGAATCATCCACATCTTCTTGGCACAACACATTTTCCACACTACCTTGTTTTGTATAAATGACCATTTGATCTACGATCTTATCTCAAAAAGGAGGTGAAATTTGATCTCGTTTGGTCGAATCATTCAAGGGCTGGAAATTGATCTCATTCTTCTTGGGAACCAAAACCATAGGTGACACACACCAAGGTATAAGTCCCGAATCGTGGTGAAGGGCTTCCAACAAAAGAAAGGAGTGGACTTCGATGAGATCTTTGCCCCAGTAGTAAAGATGACATCCATCCAGACAGTATAGGGCATAGTGGCAAGCATGGACCTTGAGGTAGAGTAACTGGACGTCAAGACGGCATTCCTACATGGCGACCTTGAAGAAGAAATCTACATGCATCAACCGAAAGGATTTGAGAAGAAAGGGAAGGAGCACCTGGTGTGCCGGCTGAAGAAGAAGCTATACAGACTGAAGCAAGCTCCTTGGCAATGGTATCGGAAGTTCGACTCTTTCATGACCGACCAAGGGTATCACAAAATGCAAGCCAATCACTGCATGTTTGTGAAGAAATTTGACGCAGGAGATTTCCTAATACTCCTCCTATATGTGGATGATATGTTGATCGTTAGACGAGACTAAGGCAAGATTCGGATGCTGAAGAAGGCTCTGAACCGGACCTTCTCAATGAAAGACTTGGGTCCAACAAGACAGATATTGGGACTGCACATCATCCGGGACAGGTCGAAGAAGTTGTTGTGGTTGTCACAGGAGAAGTACGTGACAAAGGTGCTTCAACGGTTCAACATGTCGGAGGCGAAACCGGTCGGATCGACACTTCCGGCAAACTACAAGTTATCCGGAAAACAAAGCCTGAGGACAAAGGCGGAGAAGACGGATATGATGAAAATACCATATGCCTCTGCCATCGAGAGCTTGATGTACGCAATGGTATGTACCCAGCCGGATATTGGATATGCAGTTGGAGTGGTGAGCCGGTTCATGAGCAACCCCGAAAGAGAGCACTGGAACGCGGTCAAGTGGATACTCCGGTATTTAAAAGGCACCTTGAGTATGTGCCTCTGGTTTGGCTCCGGTAATCCCCAACTTGACAGATTCACGGATTCGGATATGTTGGCTGATGCGGATACCAGTCGGTCGACATCCGGATATGTCATGAATTATGCAAGGGGAGCTGTTTCGTGGCAATCATGGCTGCAGAAGACGGTTGCGTTGTCAACCACGAAGCCGGAGTACATGGCAGTTGTGGAAGCCGACAAGGAGATAATCTGGATGAAGGAATTCATCAGAGAGGTAGGGATCCAATAGGAGGAATATCGGCTCTACTGCGACAGTCAAAGTGCCATCCACCTTGCAAAGAACGCGGCCTACCATTCCTGGATGAAACATATCTAACAGAGGTACCACAGGATTAGAGAGAGAATAGAAAATCAAGAGTTCGTGTTGACGAAGATCCACACGGAGAACGGGCCGGATATGCTGACCAAGGTGTTGACAACCGACAAGCTAGACATGTGCCGAAAGCGGATCGGGCCGACGAGACATCCCATGCCAGAAGAGAAGACATATTTGTAAATAGGTTTTGAGTAAGCCGATTGAGGCTATATTTGTAACTAGCCGTAAGTTCATATAAGTATAAATATGAATTAGGGCAATCACTTTACGTTGTTGTCATATTGTTGTTGAGATAACTGTTGTATAGAGAGAGAGAGAGATACAGAGCGATACTCTGTTGTAACCACTGGCTGGTGAAGGTACAGAGGTCGAGGTCGTTGCCTCTGAGTGTCTGTTTGTACCTTTTCCTATATAGTGATAGTTTGGAGTCTGTGGGTTCCTGTGGTTTTTCCCTATTAGGGTTTTCCACGTAAACATCCTATGGATCCTCCATCGTTCTTTGTGTGTGTAAGTGCGCTCACTCCTTACTTCCCATTCCTGTGTTTGATTTCCGTCCAAGTGATTCAAGACTCAGTTGTGTCCGAGCAATATTCCGTGCTATTCTTCTTAGGCCTTACACATGAAGACACCAAGTTGTTATCTTGGGATCATAACAATGATAATGACTATAGACAAAATATGTCATGTATCGAGCACATCAAGTTCTTCCATCACGAGTACCTTGATGATATTCTCATTTTTTCGCCAAACATAGAGGAGCACACTCGTCAACTCCAATTAGTTCTTGCCAAACTTCGTGAGCACGGCACGGCCTCTATGCCAAAGGCAAGAAATGTGAGTTCGAGCATACCTCGATCAAATTCCTAGACTACATCATCTCGCCCACTTGCATCACCATGGATATGATGAAGGTCGTTGTCATTCGGGAGTGAGCGCTTCCAAGTCGACTTAAATATATGCAATCCTTCCTCGGCTTCACGAATTTTTACCGTCACTTCATCAAGGGGTTTTCCACCCAAGCACAACCTCTTATCGCCCTCACCGGCAAAGGTACTCTTTTGTTATGGACCTTGACGGCGCAAAATGTGTTTGACTCACTCAAAAACACATTCATCATTGCCCCAATGCTGCTACATGCCGACCCCACAAAACCCTTCCAAGTCGAAACTGATGCCTTTGACTTCACCATAGACTCCATCTTATCCCAGGCAGATGACACCAACCTAATGCACCCAGTGGCTTACTACTCCCTGAAACTCATAACATCCGAAATCAATTATCCCATATACGATAAGGAGCTTGTTGTTATCATTGCTGGCTTTGAAGAATGGCGGCCCTACTTGGTTGGCACACAACATCATGTCCATGTAGTGACCGATCATAAAAATTTAGTTTATTTTTCCACCACTTGTACTTTGAATTGAAGGCAAGCCCGTTGGTCGACATTTCTCGCTGACGACGATTTTGAGATCATATTTCGACCTGGTGGCCAACATGGGAACGCCAATGCCCTTTCTTGTCGAGCCGACCTTTCACTCAGCCCCGGGGATGCCACTTATGCTCAACAATCTAGATGTTTGCTAAAACCCGACCAATTGCATCTTTTTGCCACTTGTATGTTGTAGGATGATTCATTACTCCATCAAATCACTAATGCATCCACGACCAATGTGTTCGCCAACGAGATTCACGATAGTTTGCAAAACCCCTCCTAGGAGACCAAAAGGAAGGACCTTGACCACTTCACCATACAAGATGGTTTGCTATTCCGATATCATCTCTTATACATCCCAGAGTGCCCGTGTCCTACCCAGGTGTTCTGGGAATGCCACGATGACCCACTTGTGGGTCATTTCGGGGTCGCAAAAACCGTCGAGCTAATCTCTCAAGGGTACTAGTGACCACAACCATGGAAGTTGGTCAAAGAATACTTAAAGAGTTGTGAGGTTTGCACTCGCTCCAAAGACGCTCATCATCGTCCATACGGCTTACTCCAGCCGATTCCATGCCCCAATCGTCCCTAGGCCTCTAGCTCTATGGACCTGATAACTTATCTACCCTTGGTCAATAGCTATGACTCAGTGTTGGTCATTGTCGATCGGTTTACAAAGATGGCTCACTTCACTCCATGCTCCAAAACCATTTCCAGCAAAGGAATGACACATATACTCCTCAACAATGTGGTCCGCTTGCATGGACTCCCCGATGATGTCATCTCCGATCACGGACCCCAGTTTGTCTCTCACTTCTCACAGTGCTTGCTACAAACTTTAGGCATCTCTGTCAAGTTGTACTCTGCCTATCACCCCCAAATTGATGGGTAGACGGAGCACGTCAACCAAATCCTTGAGCAGTATCTTTGGTGCTTGGTTAGTTACCAGCAAGATGATTGGGTCAACTTACTTTCACTCGAGGAATTCACCTACAATAATTCTCTCCATGCATCGACCTGTGTCACTCCCTTCTTTACATCCTCGCTTCAACATTTCCCTCCCTACCACTTCCGTGAACCCTTCGGCTGAGGGTCGCGCACGCATTTTAGAAGAGCTACATCATGATTTATCCTTGGAGCTTAGTCTTGCTAGTGAACGATACAAGAAGCACGTTGATAGCCATCGATCTGCCACTCCACACTTTGTCGACGGAGACATGTTCTAGTTGTTACGACGGCATATCTCTACTACTCGTCCATGTGCAAAACTTGATTACAAGAAGTTGGGACCATTCCCTATCGTCGAGTGCATCAATCTCATCGCCTTTCGGCTCACCCTTCTATCCCACTTCCGGATTCATGATGTTTTTCATGTCTCCCTCCTTGAACCCCATTATGCTTCACAACTCCCAGGATGCCAAGACCCACCACTAGCACGTGTGCAATTGAAGACAGTGGAGGAATACGAGGTCGACCAAATTCTTGACTCGCATTGGCACCGTCGACACTTGCAATACCTCGTCTTGTGGAAGGGTTACCCCATGTCTGACACCACATGGGGAACCATTGGAAAATTTACAAAATGCCCCGGAGGTGGTCCGGGATTTTCATCATCGATATCCCCACAAACCAGTGATCGATTTGGGAAGCTGGCGTAGGAGGGGGGATAATGTGAAGATTCGATACCCCATGTCTGACACCACGTGGGGAACCATTGGAAAATTTACAAAATGCCCCGGAGGTGGTCCGGGATTTTCATCACCGATATCCCCACAAACCAGTGATCGATTTGGGAAGCTGGCGTAGGAGGGGGGATAATGTGAAGATTCGAACTCTTGACATGACCATGTTATAATGAAGTGTTATGTGTTAACCAACATATCTAGTATACTATCATGTATATAATTGCTCTGTGTAGTTTTTAGCTAGTATAGTGTGCATAGTTTCTCCCTTGTATTATTTACACTTAGCATATGCATGCGTACCTACATCCTCTATTGTATCACATGCGTGAAATAGGTATGCATGCCACTTAGTATAAATAGTTGAGTTCACCTTGAAGGAATTCAAGGTGAACAACACCAGTTATGGAGTCTTTTAGTTAATACCACTCATCCATTTAGTTATCTTCTTTCTAGTCTCTTGAGCTTATGATCTATCCGTGATAAGTCAAACCTTGTACTAAATAAGCGTCGTTGGTCGAATAATTTGCAAACGATTTCCTCCGACCTACTTTAGTCAGAATTGCACTTGTGACTGAGGTGTATTTGACGGCAACAGTCGACATGTTGCATACGGTAGTGACGAAAGTTTCCCACGAAGGGGAGAGACTGCTCATGAGCAACATTGCTCTCAGTTAATCTTTGATCATCATTCCTTGGTCCGCAATTTTGGAGCTTAAACTTTCATACTCATTCAGATGTGTGCATACACCAAGTCTGATTCTTTCATCCGAAGGTTGTAAAGAAGGTTTATGGTGGCGACCTTCTTTTCATAAGTGTCTGAATTTAGTGTCTTCCAAAGTTGGTGTCATGATATGGCAAGACTCAAACCCATGACCTTATGTTAGGTGGGTCAAGATCTTGACCATTAGACTATATGTTGTAATACGAAAGATATTATTTTCATTTAAGTTTTACTATAGAAAATTGATTCCGTATTTCTCTGGAACATTCTAGAAACTTAAGGAGCACTCATGAGAATACTATAAAAGGAGGCGCAAGGAATTATTTCAAACCAAATCGGTTCAACGTTAGTCTTAAGCCTCCTAGCTACTATTGTATATTCTCTTAACATAAATTATATATATCTTTTGTTATCATCATTCTCTCTCTCTCGATCTCTCTCTCACACACTCACTTTTTCCTTCTCTTGAGAGTTCTACACCTCCCTTAGTACTAATCCTCATCTTTTAGTACTAATTCCTTCTCTGTCTTAGTAATATTCCTGACAGTACTTCTCTATCTTAGTATTGTTCCTAACAGTTTGAACCGATTTCCGTCTCCTCCTCCTCTTCCTTTATCTTCTTGCTTCTCCCTCCCTTCATACTAATCTCTTATTCCTCTTTTCTCTCATACTATGGCCACTGTCAGCGCTCAAGAATATCAATCCGTTTTTCGAAGTTGCAATGCTTGAAAGAGAAGTTTCTCGCATTGGAACAAGAAAATCAACGACTGTTGGGGGAGCTTCAACAAATCTCCTTAGAGAAGCAGCTGACGCAAGAACATGGGGAACTAGCCTTATGCATGCAACAACTCGAAGCAACCATAGTAGTGATGCAACAACAAGGACCCAGTACGCAAGGGGTTCATAAAGAACCCAAGTTCGGCCTTCCCATGAAGAACCAAAGTCATTGACAGAAGCAATCAGTCGCGCGGTGAGATGTGACAATCGTCTTTTCGAACGAAGTTTGGAACGTCAGTTCTAGATGTGAAGGGCAAGATCAAAGCCCACCTACGCCTTAGTGGTAGCAAAACCTTTTCCAAGGGAGTCATATAATGTGTCTCTAGTGAATACTCCAACTCCGATGGAAATTGACACTACACGTCGTCACGGACCATTATCGAAAGAAGAAAAGCAGTGACGTCAAGAAAATTGACTATCTTTATTGCGGTGGACCAGGGCATATTGCAGTGAACTGTCCCCATAGGCCAAGAAGACAGGTAAACCAAATAGTTGCTAGTTCTAATTGTACTAAACCCGAGTCTATTTCAGTAGGAATATCTAATAGTCCTAATAGTACTAATAGCGCAAATCTATCGAACAAATTTGATGTCCTTAGTCAGTTAGAAGAAGAGTTAAACAACTAAGTCCAGCCAAAATAGGAACTGTTTGGTTGGACAACCCTAGATCTGTGCAGCCCATTAGTTATTCCATTCCCTCTAAGCAAGTTAGCAATGTGTTGTTAGCCCAAGTAACAATTAGTACTAAAAGTACCTCTCCATTACATGTCTCAACACTCCTAGATTCCGGAGCTAATTCTTGCTTCATGGATAGGAATTTTGCCCAAGCTCACCAGATATCCCTAAGAAAACTCCTGTGTCCAGCCTCTATAGTAGTCATTGATGGTCGTCCCATTGCTTCTGGAAATATCATAGAAGTGTCAGAGCCCGTTAATATTGTCCTAGATAATTTAGCGTTTGTAGTATCCTTTAATATAATTAGTATCCCAGAACATCCCATTGTTTTGGGATTACCATGGCTCGAATTACATAACCCAAACATAGATTGGAGAACAAGAGAAATCCGGTATCGACAAACCCGAGGATCTACTCATAAGATCGCAACCATTTCGCTACATCAGTTGCGTGAGGAAGGACGCAAGGAAGAAATGCTTCTCTTCGCAGTATCAGTAAAACCCTCCAACACCATTAAAGAGGAGTCCATCGTTCAACTTCCAGAGAAGTATCGTCATTATGATGATGTGTTTGATAAAGTACAAGCCAATACGCTTCCTCACGATCGACCGTATGATTGCCCCATCAATTTACAACCAGGAAAAGAGCCACCATGGGGACTGATCTACAATTTGTCACCAACCGAGCTAGAAGTCTTCCGAGCCTATATAGAGGAGAATTTGGCAAATGGTTTCATTCAACATTTGAATCTCCAGCCGGCGCACCCATTTTCTTCGTCAAGAAAAAGGATGGATCACTTCGACTTGTTGTAGATTACCGTGGCTTGAATAAGGTCACCATCAGGAATAGGTATGCACTTCCCCTTATCTCAAGACTTTTAGAACGGATCAATGGTGCAAGGTTCTTCACAAAGATCGACTTACGAGGAGCATATAACCTCGTATGGATCTGACCAAGAGACGAATTGAAGACCGCGTTTCGCATCAGATATGGCCACTTTGAGTATACAGTCATGCCATTTGGCCTCACAAATGCGCCAACAGTCTTCCAGCACATGGCAAATGATATATTCCGAGATCTCTTGGATGTTTGTTTGATCATCTATTTGGATTATCTACTGGTTTATTCGAAGACCCAAGAAGAGCATGATTCTCATGTAATGTTAGTACTAAAACGACTTCGAGAACATGGCCTTTATGCAAAGCTAGAAAACAATAGTTTCAAGTGCAACCAGGTAGAATTTTTGGCCTATGTCATTTTCTCGGAAGGCATCTCCATGGATCCAGCTAAGATCAAAATGGTGGTAGCGTGGCAGACTCCGCGTTCGTTTGCAATGCTTTTTAGGCTTTGCCAATTTCTACCGCAATTTTATACAAGATTACTCAAAGCTTGTTCTGCCTCTCACACAGTTTACCAGGAAGGGACAATCTTTCGCTTGGTCTGAAGAAGCAGGCATCACTTAAGAACTCCTATTCTGGCTCATGTTGATACGGAAAAACCATTCATCATCGAAGCAGACGCGTCGGATTTCGCCTTGGGTAGCATTTTGTCACAACAAGGCGATGATGAAAAGCTCCATCCTATGGCTTTCCACTCACGCAAGTTGGACGATGCTGAAATCAACTATGAAATTCATGATAAGGAGCTATTAGCAATAGTGGACTCTTTTACGCAATGGAGGCATTTTCTAGAGGGATCTTCTCATCAAGTCACTGTATTCAATGATCACAAAAACCTTGCCTACTTTTAGAATGCTCGTGTAGTAAATCGACGTCAAGATCCATGGGCCCAATTCCTCACTTGTTTTGACTTCAAAATTACATATCGTCTGGGGAAGCAACAAGGGAAGGCGGATGCATTATCACGACACTCGTAACTAGCACCGCGTCCTGACGAGCCAGCTTTCGATAACCAAAAGCAAGTAATCTTGGGACCGGCACGACTGCAAGCAATGCAGGTCTTCGGTATGCCCTTGAATTCCCACATTATCGATACCATATGTGAGGACTTGAAGAAAGATGCTTTCGCCCAAGCCATTCTAGCACAAATTGATCCCTCTCGAGCATCTTGTTCACAATCGCAACAACTAGGTATGGACTATCGACAATTCAAATGTCATGATGGATTACTATTCTTTAAGAAACTCTTGTATGTTCCTAATGGTTCTTGTCGCCTTCGAGTAGTCCAAAACTATTATGACACATATACAGTTGGGCATTTTGGTAGTACTAAAACATTAGATTTAGTACAACGATCATTTTGGTGGCCCCATATGTGACAATTTGTCGAAGATTTTGTTCGGACTTGTGATACATGTTGCAGAGCAAAAATGCCAAGGCATCATCCATATGGTTTATTAGAACCATTATCAATTCCAAGCAATTTGTGGCAAATCCATTGCTCTAGATTTTATCACATATCTTCCGGTCTTTAATGGATTCAATGCGATCTTAACAGTAGTAGATCGATATACGAAGATGGCCCATTTCCTGCCATGTACTAAGGAAATCTCCAGTGAGGAAACCGTCGAAATTGTCATGTGTGAAGTATGTCGGCATCATGGCCTTCCCAATAGTATCATCAGCGACTGTGGACCCCAGATCATCTCGAAATTCTGGAAGAACCTCTTTAAAATGCTCAAGGTCACTTGTAACCTCTCCTCTGGCTACCACTTGCAAAAGACGGCCAATCAGAACAAACAAATCAAACGTTGGAGCAGTATCTTCTGTGCTTTCTATGCTATCATCTAGATGACTGGGTGGATATTCTCCACTTCGCCGAATTTGCGTATAATAACTCTGTGCACTCATCGACAAAGGTTACACCATTTTATGCTTATATGGGCTATCACCCCCGGTGGTGTGTATTTGAAACCCTAGAGTTACCCACAAATCCTTGCGTAGAGGATCGTTTGGAGCGGTTACGCAAGATACAAGCGGATTTATCTACTCATCTACAACAAGCTCAACAAACACACAAGGTTTATGTGGATCGTCATCGGCTTCCATCTAGTTTTAACATTGGAGATGGGGTATGACTACTACGACGACACATCAAGACTACTTGCCCATGCGAGAAGTTGGATTATCGGCAATTAGGTCCTTTCCGTATTATCAGAAAAATTGATGATGTCGTTTTTTGTCTCGATCTACCTCCACAACTTCAGATACATCCAGTGTTTCATAGTGTTAAGAATTGACGCTTTCAAAACCTTCACCTCTCGACCACAACCGAGGAAACACGAATCAATGCAGCAGAAAATCAAAAACACAGAGAGAGACTCGAATGCACAGGGTTTAGCGTGGAAAACCCTAGACGGGAAAAAACCACGGGAGTGCAAGACTCCAACTATCACTATACGCAGGGAATGTACAATGGCGAGCTGCAAGGAGACGACCTTGAGCTCGCTGTCCTCGCCACAGGCGGCGGTATTACACAGAGGCGTCGACCTCTTCCTTTCTCTCTCTCTGCTGCTCTCACTTCGCTCCCTCTAAGTGGAAAACAGAAAAATGAGTAACAACTACAAAACTGTTTGCCCTAAGTCATATTTATACACATATGACTTTCGGGCTATTTACAAATATAGCCTCAAGGGCCCTTGGCAAACATATTCACAAATATGTCCCCGCATCCGGATCTCTCTCCGGGTACATTCGTCATCCGGCTCTGTAGCCGGGGTCTTCATCATCCGGCTCCATAGCCGGGGTCTTCATCATCCGGATCTGGAACCGGGTCTTCATCATCCGGCTCCGGAACCGGGTCTTCATCATCCAGCTCCGATACCGGGTACTCCTCATTCGGGTCTTCATTCCCGATTCCCGGACATCCGACCATCCCATCCGGAGGGACCGTAATCCCAACAAACTCCCCCTTCACTTCGGCATGGGATGTCTTTCCAGTCCGACCCTCTTCCGGCACGCTTCCAACTTGTCGGGTGTGAGCACTTTGGTCAGCATATCTGACCCGTTCTCGTCCGTGTGGATCTTCGTCAGCACGAACTCCTGGTCTTCTATCCTTTCCCGGATCCAGTGATATCTTCGCTGGATGTGCTTCGTCCGGGAGTGATAGGCCGCGTTCTTCGCAAGGTGGATGGCACTCTGACTGTCGCAGTAGAGTCGGTACTCCTCCTGCCGGATACCGAGCTCTCTAATGAAGTCCTTCATCCATATCATTTCCTTGCCGGCTTCAACAGCCGCCATGTACTCCGCCTCCGTGGTTGACAACGCAACCGTCTTCTGCAGCCTCGACTGCCACGAAACAACTCCCCCTGCATACGTCATCACATACCCTGATGTGGACCGGCTGGTATCTACATCAGCCGACATATCCGAATCGGTAAAGCCGTCGAGTTCGGGCTTACCGGAGCCGAATCGGAGGCACACGTTTGCCGTGCCCTTCAGGTATCAGAGTATCCACTTGGCCGCGTTCCAGTGCTCTTTGCCGGGATTGCTCATGTACCGGCTCACCACTCCGACTGCATATCCTATGTCCGGTCTTGTACACACCATTGCGTACATCAAGCTTCCGACGGCAGAGGCATATGGTACTTTCATCATGTCCTCCTTCTCAGCCTTTGTCTTGGGGCTTTGCTTGCTGGACAACTTGCAGTTTGCCGGGAGGGTTGACCCGACCGGTCTTGCTTCCGACATGTTGAACCGGTGAAGCACCTTTGTCACGTACTTCTCCTGTGACAGCCACAACTGCTTCTTCTTCCGGTCCCGGATGATGTGCATCCCTAGTATTTGCCTCGCCGGACCCAGGTCCTTCATTGAGAAGGTTCGGTGAAGCGCTTTCTTCAGCATCCGTATCTTGACCTGGTCCCGTCCGACGATCAACATGTCGTCCACGTACAGGAGGAGTATTAGAAAGTCTCCTCCTTCGAACTTCTTCACAAACACGAAAGTGATCGGACTGCGTTTTGTGGTACCCTTCGTCGGTCATGAAAGAGTCGAACTTCCGGTACCATTGCCGGGGAGCCTGCTTCAGTACTTTCTTCTCGAATCCTTCCGGTTGCTGCATGTTGATCTCTTCTTCGAGGTCACCGTGAAGGAATGTCGTCTTCACGTCCATCTGTTCTACCTCGAGGTCCATGCTTTCCGCTATGCTCAGCACCGTCCGGATGGAGGTCATCTTCACTACCGGGGCAAATATCTCGTCGAAGTCGACGCCCTTCTTCTGCTGAAACCCCTTCACCACGATCTTGGCTTTGTATCTCGGGGGGTTTCCGGCATCTCCCGGTTTCAGCTTGAACACCCACTTGCTTCGAAGTGCCCGCTTTCCTTTCGGCAACTCCACAAGTTCATATGTGTGGTTCTCATGCAGGGAATCCATCTCCTCCTGCATGGCACTTAACCACCTGCGGCTATGGGTGTCAAGCTTTGCTTCTTCAAAACTCTCCGGCTCCCCTTCGTCGGTTAGCAGCACGTGCTCTGGTTCCGGAAATCTCCGGGGGGGCCTTCTCTCTCTTAGAGGATATCTCCGTTCCGGAGCTTCGGTAACCGGCTCCTCCGTTTCCTCTTCATCCGAATCCATTTCGGGATCGGGGCCGGTTCCGGTATCAGTTTCATCTTCCTCAGCCGGTTCTGTTTCTTCACCGTCTTCGGCCGGATCCTCGAGTGCTAACCGGTCCCTTGTCGGTCGGGACTGCTCCTCATAGAGTTGATCCTCACTGGTCGACTTGGAGCTCTTCATCTTCTTCTCCGACTCCCAGTCGGCGAGTGTCTTGTCCTCCATGAAGATGATATCACGACTCCGGAATATCTTTTTGTCGACCGGGTCCCATACACGGTAGCCGAACTCGCCATCGCCGTAACCGAGGAATATGCATGGCCGGGTCTTTGGATCTAGCTTTCCTCTCCGGTCCTTTGCCACATGCACATATACAAGACACCCGAACACCTTCAGATGCCGGTAGGATGCTTCCCTACCGGTCCACACTCTCTGCGGCGTGTCTCTGTCCAAAGGTACTGAGGGTGATCTGTTTATCACGTATGTCGCCGTCGACATTGCCTCAGCCCAAAACCCCTTGGGTAATTTCGCATGCGCCAGCATACTCCGGACCCTCTCCATTATGGTCTGGTTCATCCTCTCGGCCAGCCCATTCAGTTTCGGCGTCTTCGGCACAGTAAACTCGAGCCGGATTCCCTTCGAGCGACAATACTCCTCGAACTGCCCCCGGTATTCCCCTCCGTTATCCGCTCGTATCGCTTTCAGCTTTTTGCCGGATTCCCTTTCCACTCTCGCGTGGAGTTCTTTGAAGACGCACAACACTTGGTCCTTTGTCTTCAACGGTGCCGTCCACAGCTTCCGGCTGTGGTCATCAATGAATGTCACGAAGTACTGGGATCCGCCATGTGACTTCGTTTCTACTTGACACACGTCAGTGTGCACCAACTCCAATGGTGCGCTACGTCTCGTCGGTGGCCTTGAGTGGAAGGAGGTTCGGTTCTGCTTACCGGCCAGGCAATCGGTGCACTTCTCCACGTGCACATGCTTCACTGGAATAAGGTTGTCTTCTGCAAGCCTCTTCATCCCCTTCTCACTCATGTGGCACAGTCTCTTGTGCCACAGCTCACCGGCAGTGTCGGCTGCCACGTTCAACTCCTCCGGACACAACCAGGCATTCATAAGGTACAGTGTGTTGACTTTCCGGGCCCGAGCCACTATCACGATCCCCTTGCTGAACTTCATTATGCCGTTCCGGATGCTACCTGTGTAGCCTTCATCGTCTAGCCTCCCGGCCGAAATCAGGTTCAATCGAACCTCCGGAACGTGTCGGACATCCTTCAGCAACATTTTGCATCCGGTCGAGGTTGTCAACCACACGTCTCCTATGCCGGCAATCCGGCACGTACCTTCATTTCCCATCCGAACACAGCCATGCTCACCGGCTGTGTAGGATGAGAAGTATCTTCTTTCCGGGGTCAGGTGGAACGACGCTCCGGAATCGACCACCCAGGTAGTCTCATCGCCGGCAATGTTTAGTTCACCTTCTTCGGTGATGAGCATGATCTCCTCTTCACTTGCCGCGAGTGCCGTCGTTCCTTTCCGGTCCTGCTCTCGCCGATCCGAACCATTCCGGTCCGTGGCTCCCCGGTAAGCATCGTTCCGTTCCGAAGACTTCTTCGAATCGGTGTCGTCGGCTCCGTTGTCTTTTCGGTAATGCCGACAATTCTTTCGGAAGTGCCCCGGCTTCCCACAGTGGAAGCATGTGGGCCTTCCTCTTGACTGCGACCGGGTCCCGACTTCTCCCGTCTTTGCGGACTCCGGTTCCGTTGTCTTCCCCGATCCGATTCGGTAAGCAGCATCTTCGGATCGGAGGCCGGTTCTTTATCTCTCCGACGCGCTTCTTCGTTCAAAATGCTTGTCTTTACCGTTTGTAGGGACAAGTTATCTTCAGTGCAGGAGGTGCTGAGAGTCACCACCAAGTTCTCCCAGCTTGCCGGCAATGTACACATCAGGATGATGGCTTGCATTGCGTCCTCCAACGGGAACTTGATCGCCGCAAGCTGGTTCACGAATCCCATGAACGTGCTTACGTGTTCCACCATACTCTCGCCGTCCCGGTACTTGAGGTTCACTATCTTCCTCATCAGGGAGGTCCGGTTCAACGCATTCTTCCTCTCGTAGAGGCCCGACAGCTTCTGCCACATCTCATATGCATTGGTGTCGTTCGCCACATGTTGTAGAACGCTCACGTCGACGTATTGCCGAATGGTTGCAACGGCTTTCCGGTTCAGAAGCCTCCATTCCGTCTCAAGTACCCCCTTGGGTATTTCCGACCTGTCGATCGGTTCATACAGGTCCCGAACAATGAGCAGATCCTCCATCTTTATCTTCCAGTCGGCGTAGTTCTGCGCATTCAGCACCATCATCCCCGGCTGCCCGCTGCTGCCGCCTTCCATTTTCTGCACTGCAGTCGCTCTGATACCAGATTGTTAGGAATTGACGCTTTCAAAACCTTCACCTCTCGACCACAACCGAGGAAACACGAATCAATGCAGCAGAAAATCAAAAACACAGAGAGAGACTCGAATGCACAGGGTTTAGCGTGGAAAACCCTAGACGGGAAAAAACCACGGGAGTGCAAGACTCCAACTATCACTATACGCAGGGAATGTACAATGGCGAGCTGCAAGGCGACGACCTTGAGCTCGTTGTCCTCGCCACAGGTGGCGGTATTACACAGAGGCGTCGACCTCTTCCTTTCTCTCTCTCTGCTGCTCTCACTTCGCTCCCTCTAAGTGGAAAACAGAAAAATGAGTAACAACTACAAAACTGTTTGCCCTAAGTCATATTTATACACATATGACTTTCGGGCTATTTACAAATATAGCCTCAAGGGCCCTTGGCAAACATATTCACAAATATGTCCCCGCATCCGGATCTCTCTCCGGGTACATTCGTCATCCGGCTCCGTAGCCGGGGTCTTCATCATCCGGCTCCGTAGCCGGGGTCTTCATCATCCGGATCCGGAATCGGGTCTTCATCATCCGGCTCTGATACCGGGTACTCCTCATTCGGGTCTTCATTCCCGATTCCCGGACATCCGACTATCCCATCCGGAGGGACCGTAATCCCAACACATAGTTCTCTCCTCGAACCCTATCAAGACAACACCATCCCAAGTCGTCTTAAACAACCTCCACCCCGATCAAACTTGAAGATGGACCTGAGTACGAGGTTGTCGTCATCCTCGATTCCAAGATTGTTCTCAACAAGTTCTACTATTTTGTCGATTGGCTAGGATATAGTCTTAGCGAGCGTACTTGGGAACCAATAGAGAATGTGAACAATGCTTGTGCTCTTCTTGAAGACTTCTATCGTCAATATCCAGACAAATTGGGTCCTCAATCCAAAACGACTCGTGACACTCGTCGTTTTAAAGGGGAGATAATGTCATGATATGGCAAGACTCGAACCCATGACCTTATGTTACATGGGTCGAGCTCTTGACCATTAGACTATATTTTGTAATACAAAAAATATTATTTTCATTTAAGTTTTACTATAGAAAATTGATGTATATTCCAGATTTCTCTGGAACATTCTAGAAACTTCAGGAGTACTCCTGAGAACACTATAAAAGGTGGCACAAGGCATTGTTTCAAACCAAATCGGTTCAAGGCCAGTCTTAAGCCTCCTAGCTACTATTGTATATTATTTTAACATAATATATATCTTTCATTATCATCATTCTCTCTCTCACTCACTCACTCTTTCCTTCACTTGAGAGTTCTACACCTCCCTTAGTACTAATCCTCATCTTTTAGTACTAATTCCTTCTCTATCTTAGTATTGTTCCTAATAGCACTTCTCTGTCTTAGTAATATTCCTGATAGTTGGAAGGCAATCGAACACGATTGCAACATGATGTACACGGACTCCCACAGGTGCATCTGAATTGTGGCACAGACAATTCTGTCCAGCTTCTACCACTCAATCAGCTTGTATCCTTCTGGAGGGTTTTCATTCTCGACTGGATCGATCTGACCCTTGACTATTCGATAGTCTTGCATCTATTCCTTACAAACGTTGAAGTTCGATCCGTTGAACCTCCTCAGACTCATCTCTAACGAGCCGGATGTTGATACCATTTGTGTTGGTTGAATGGACTCTATTCGCAGTCGACTACAAATGGTGGTGAGAAGCAGCCAATTGGCTCTCTAGATGTTGTTCTGGTCGGATTTGAACACAAGTTGAATCGACTTCAACTATTGGCGAGTTCGGTCCGAAGTGACTACAGTCAATCGACTTAGTCGAATAAGAGCCAAATTTGCCAATTTCGATTTCAAGTGTCAATTTTAAGATGCCGATCACAAATTTTGCATTGATTATCCAGGCCGATCCTGCTTCGGGTGACTACAACGATGAGAGGGATGGAGCCGACTAGTCCTCCTAAATGTCGTTCAACCGAATGAAGCACGAATTGGGGAAGTTCCCTAGAGCCCAAACTGTTATGAGTGATTCAGACGAACGAGTGAATAGTGTCAATTGACCTATTCGATTGTCGTCTTATCCGATGTAGCACGATTGAGGCAGAGCCTTTAAAATAAAATCTCACTCCGAGTGGCTACAATCACAGGGGTAAAGTACAGCCAACTTGGTTACTTTAATGGTGATTTAGAGCAATGGAGTGTAGTTTTTGTGGGTGTTTCTCTTCACACAAAAAGTGATCTCATAGAGAGTTTCCAACTAAGATCTTCACGATGTACAGAGGGAGAGTTGTTGATGGAGACTAAGTAGACGGTGGTAGTAGAATTGAAAGAAACGCCAGGCTCTTATACCATATGTGGGGATTGTTGTCGTCTAGTGCGGAACAATCTCAACACTCCTCTCTATTGAAGGATCATTAACATGTACTAGTTGAGTGGATTAATGGTTACAAGGAACTTAATCAAGTAACAAGATCAACACAAATTCAAGAAGAAGAGAGAGCAGAATGTTATGCACAAGGTGAACTTTATTATTCCAGCTCTACGGCTCAATATACAGAATGAACAACCACTTAAAGTAGGTTACAAAGTCACTTTCTATACTGACTAACTTAGGGCAATTGCCCTTCTTAGTATTTACAAAGATGTCTTAAACCTAGTGTGTACAAATGGGACAATGTGAATACATCCATTAAACACCCGTATTCGACAAAGATCTTTGGCTCTCCCAGTCCAACTACAACTGAAAGGTGTTGAGGCAATTGTTTCAATATGGAGAAAGCAGATGATTGACTCAAGGTTAAGAATCAGAATCGGACATGAGCCGATCCAGAAAAATGAGCCGATTCGAACAAGTTGATTCGACCAACTCAGACAAGCCATCCCATATGATACGATCCAAACAACTAGCCGAATCAGGCTAGATCCCGACTTCACCTTTGCCGATTCATCCATATGCCGACCGAATTGTAATCATAACTTTAGATTAAAATTGTAATCTAGGATTAGGGGGAAGATAACCCCAAATCATTGTATGTAGAAAGAGTAGTCCTTTTACGGGGGAGTTTGTTGGCATAAAAGGACATCTCCTTCTATCTTGTATCCTAAGTGTGAACACGTTCTTGAGCTAGGGCTTGAGTATATAAGCTCACCCTAACATTGTAACTATGTACTTCTTGAGTTCGAAGGTTAATGTAACATAGTCTTACTTTGAGCAAATCTCTCTCTCTCTCTCTCTCTCTCTCTCTCTCTCTCTCTCTATCTATCTATCTATCTATCTGTCACTCTCTATCTCCCTCTCTCTCTCTCCCTCTCTCTCTCTATGTGTGTGTGTGTGTAATCGTGCATATCGTCTCCTACGTTGTTTGTGAGACTAGTCACAGGTCCTGAATCATCTTCCGCACTAATATCTCTACATATTATCTTCAACAAAAACCACCGAAATCGTGGTGTCAAGCCTAACAATTGTATAAAAAAAACCATGTTTGAATCATAACTTATATAACTTCCCCATGTTTGTGAGACTAGTCGACAAGTCTTGAATCATCTTCTGCACCAACATCTCTACTATTATCTTCAACAAAAACCACCGAAATCATGGTGTCAAGCCTAGCAATTGTATTAAACAAACCATTTTTGAATCATAACTTATATAACTTCCCCATGTATTTGTCTTAATCTCCTAGTTCCTCACCCCTTCTAACTACCCAATCCAAGGCCCCTACGGTTCCGCTTGAGCGACACATGCACAGGAAAATTTGCAACAATGTTAATAAGAAATAAGGAAATTTCTGGTAGGGATTAAAAACTTTGCCCAACATTGTGAGCAGAAAGGATATATTGGAGTTCTCAAGTAATGCTTTGAAGTATGTGAGCGTTGAGGATAGATTACTAGAGGCACTAAGGATGGAGCGACAAGATGCCAAAATGTCAAATTTGGAACATTATATTGCAAATATTAACTACCAACATTGGTCCCAATATAAGAAAAAAATGCCAAAACATAAAATCGCATCCCACTACCTCCGTGAGCCTTGTCTCTCAAAGAGCCTTAAATTCTTTGAACTCTCTCACGCAATTGGTTCCAATATAAGGAAAAAATGCCAAAATGTCGTCCCACTACCTCTGTGAGCCTTGTCTCTCGAAGAGCCTTAACACTTCTATGAACTCGCTCACACAATTGGTCCCAATATAAGGAAAAAATGCCAAAATATATGAAATTGCATCCCACTACCTCTGTGAGCCTTGTCTCTCGAAGGCCCTTAACACTGCTTTGAACTAGCTCACACAAGTTAGGTGTTGAGATAATATCATGGCATCATCACCCAAATATGAAGATATGCAATGAAAACCTAGTGGAGGATGAATATCACTTACTTATCATGTGCTCAATATATATGGTTATTTGTGAAAAATATGATGACTTCTTAGACGGGCATGATAATGTGAGTGTCATACGCAAATCTCCACCAAGAAGGGTGAGCACATGTACATGCATTGTTTTCACCTCAAGAGATTTTACTTTACCTAACTTTAGCACTTTTCATTCAAATAGCATATATCGATTCTCACACATCCTTATCCTTTACTTCAAAAATTAACATGCTTATTTGCTTTTCCTGATGAGAGCAATAAGTTTACCATTGCTCTTATGATGACAACAAAGAGACAGGTACTCCTTGAACTCCTCCGGAACATTGGGAGGAAATTGGAAACCTCATAGTTCCATGTTGTGTTAAAATATGGACAAATGTTAAAAATCTCATTAGCATATGTTGTTTGAATATAACCATTTTTGCCAACTTTTCACTCAAGCCTCTACCATTCACCAAGTTTTCACCTCACCAATTTTGCACACTTCATGTTTCATCACATTATGGGGTTCATTAAGTACTAGGAATTGGCAAATGTTCGGTTTAAACCGAATAGAACTGCCAAACCGTGGCTTAATGGTTTAAACGATTCAGGTTTAAGTTTTTATCAATGGTTTAGTTTTGGTTTCGGTTCGGTTTGGTGGTCAACAATTTAGTTTGTTTTGAGACATTATCAGCTTAAAAGTTTCCGATTTAAATGGTTTGGAACCGTGGGGTTTTTTTTAGTAACACTTTTATTACTAGTGGTAAACCTCAAAGTGAGGTGAAAACCCACAAAGAATAAAGAGAAATATACAAGTGTCGATTAGACATGAAAGAGCTTAAAAGCACTCAAAGTAAAGAGTGTAAATTTGTAGTTTGATGTCTCTAAGTTGCAAACAATCAAATGGATTGCTTAAAGAAGCTAACTTCATGCAATTGGTTCTAATAAAAGACCTTAGAGAAGTGCCCAAAATCTTGTCCATTAGAGAAAATAGGCATTGCTTGATTGGGGGCACGGAATTTGTCCAAATAACCAAAAGTATTTCCCAAACCTTCAGCCAGGAAATCTTTGAGAAAGAGATGCACTTAATCTTTGTACTGTTGAGAAACTCGGCGCTTTCCGATCGTTCGCCTCTCGGCCACAACCGAGGAAACACGGATCAATGCAGCAGAAATAGAAAAACACAGAGAGAGACTCGAATGCACAGGGTTTAGCGTGGAAAACCCTAGACGGGAAAAAACCACGGGAGTGCAAGACTCCAACTATCACTATACGCAGGGAATGTACAATGGCGAGCTGCAAGGCGACGACCTTGAGCTCGCTGTCCTCGCCACAGACGGCGGTATTACACAGAGGCGTCGACCTCTTCCTTCCTCTCTCTCTCTCTCTCTCTCTCGGCTGCTCTCACTTCGCTCCCTCTAAGTGGAAAACAGAAAAATGAGCAACAACAACAAACTGTTTGCCCTAAATCATATTTATACACATATGACTTTCGGGCTATTTACAACTATAGCCTCAAGGGCCCTTGGCAAACATATTCACAAATATGTCCCCGCATCCGGATCTCTCTCCGGGTACATTCGTCATCCGGCTCCGTAACCAGGGTCTTCATCATCCGGCTCCGTAGCCGGGGTCTTCATCATCCGGCTCCGTAGCCGAGGTCTTCATCATCCGGATCTGATACTGGGTTCTCCTCATTCGGGTCTTCATTCCCGATTCCCGGACATCCGACCATCCCATCCGGAGGGACCGTAATCCCAACAAACTCCCCCTTGTCCGACCTTCTTTCGGCACGCTTCCAGCTTGTCGGGTGTGAGCACTTTGGTCAGCATGTCTGACCCGTTCTCGTCCGTGTGGATCTTCGTCAGCACGAACTCCTGGTCTTCTATCCTTTCCCGGATCCAGTGATATCTTCGCTGGATGTGCTTCGTCCGGGAGTGATAGGCCGCGTTCTTCGCAAGGTGGATGGCACTCTGACTGTCGCAGTAGAGTCGGTATTCCTCCTGCCGGATACCGAGCTCTCTAATGAATTCCTTCATCCATATCATTTCCTTGCCGGCTTCAACAGCCGCCATGTACTCCGCCTCCGTGGTTGACAACGCAACCGTCTTCTGCAGCCTCGACTGCCACGAAACAACTCCCCCTGCATACGTCATCACATACCCTGATGTGGACCGGCTGGTATCTACATCAGCCGACATATCCGAATCGGTAAAGCCGTCGAGTTCGGGCTTACCGGAGCCGAATCGGAGGCACACGTTTGTCGTGCCCTTCAGGTATCAGAGTATCCACTTGGCCGCGTTCCAGTGCTCTTTGCCGGGATTGCTCATGTACCGGCTCACCACTCCGACTGCATATCCTATGTCCGGTCTTGTACACACCATTGCGTACATCAAGCTTCCGACGGCAGAGGCATATGGTACTTTCATCATGTCCTCCTTCTCAGCCTTTGTCTTGGGGCTTTGCTTGCTGGACAACTTGCAGTTTGTCGGGAGGGTTGACCCGACCGGTCTTGCTTCCGACATGTTGAACCGGTGAAGCACCTTTGTCACGTACTTCTCCTGTGACAGCCACAACTGCTTCTTCTTCCGGACCCGGATGATGTGCATCCCTAGTATTTGCCTCGCCGGACCCAGGTCCTTCATTGAGAAGGTTCGGTGAAGCGCTTTCTTCAGCATCCATATCTTGACCTGGTCCCGTCCAACGATCAACATGTCGTCCACGTACAGGAGGAGTATTAGAAAGTCTCCTCCTTCGAACTTCTTCACAAACACGCAGTGATCGGACTGCGTTTTGTGGTACCCTTCGTCGGTCATGAAAGAGTCGAACTTCTGGTACCATTGCCGGGGAGCCTGCTTCAGTCCGTAAAGGCTCTTCTTCAACCGGCATACCAGGTGCTCCTTCCCTTTCTTCTCGAATCCTTCCGGTTGCTGCATGTAGATCTCTTCTTCGAGGTCACCGTGAAGGAATGCCGTCTTCACGTCCATCTGTTCTACCTCGAGGTCCATGCTTGCCGCTATGCTCAGCACCGTCCGGATGGAGGTCATCTTCACTACCGGGGCAAATATCTCGTCGAAGTCGACGCCCTTCTTCTGCTGGAACCCCTTCACCACGATCCTGGCTTTGTATCTCGGGGGGTTTCCGGCATCTCCCGGTTTCAGCTTGAACACCCACTTGTTTCGAAGTGCCCGCTTTCCTTTCGGCAACTCCACAAGTTCATATGTGTGGTTCTCATGCAGGGAATCCATCTCCTCCTGCATGGCACTTAACCACCTGCGGCTATGGGTGTCAAGCTTTGCTTCTTCAAAACTCTCCGGCTCCCCCTCGTCGGTTAGCAGCACGTGCTCTGGTTCTGGAAATCTCCGGGGGGCCCTTCTCTCTCTTAGAGGATATCTCCGTTCCGGAGCTTCGGTAACCGGCTCCTCCGTTTCCTCTTCATCCGAATCCATTTCGGGATCAGGGCCGGTTCCGGTATCAGTTTCATCTTCCTCGGCCGGTTCTGTTTCTTCATTGTCTTCGGCCGGATCCTCGAGTGCGAACCGGTCCCTTGCCGGTCGGGACTGCTCCTCATAGAGTTGATCCTCACCGGTCGACTTGGAGCTCTTCATCTTCTTCTCCGACTCCCAGTCGGCGAGTGTCTTGTCCTCCATGAAGATGATATCACGACTCCGGAATATCTTTTTGTCGACCGGGTCCCATACTCGGTAGCCGAACTCGTCATCGTCGTAACCGAGGAATATGCATGGCCGGGTCTTTGGATCTAGCTTTCCTCTCCGGTCCTTTGCCACATGCACATATGCGAGACACCCGAACACCTTCAGATGCCGGTAGGATACTTCCCTACCGGTCCACACTCTCTGCGGCGTGTCTCCGTCCAAAGGTACTGAGGGTGATCTGTTTATCACGTATGTCGCCGTCGACATTGCCTCAGCCCAAAACCCCTTGGGTAATTTCGCATGCGCCAGCATACTCCGGACCCTCTCCATTATGGTCCGGTTCATCCTCTCGGCCAGCCCGTTCAGTTCCGGCGTCTTCGGCACAGTAAACTCGAGCCGGATTCCCTTCGAGCGACAATACTCCTCGAACTGCCCCCGGTATTCCCCTCCGTTATCCGCTCGTATCGCTTTCAGCTTCTTGCCGGATTCCCTTTCCACTCTCGCGTGGAGTTCTTTGAAGACGCGCAACACTTGGTCCTTTGTCTTCAACGGTGCCGTCCACAGCTTCTGGCTGTGGTCATCAATGAATGTCACGAAGTACTGGGCTCCGCCAAGTGACTTCGTTTCTACTTGACACACGTCAGTGTGCACCAACTCCAATGGTGCGCTACGTCTCGTCGGTGGCCTTGAGTGGAAGGAGGTTCGGTTCTGCTTACCGGCCAGGCAATCGGTGCACTTCTCCACGTGCACATGCTTCACTGGAATAAGGTTGTCTTCTGCAAGCCTCTTCATCCCCTTCTCACTCATGTGGCACAGTCTCTTGTGCCACAGCTCACCGGCAGTGTCGGCTGCCACGTTCAACTCCTCCGGACACAACCAGGCACTCATAAGGTACAGTGTGTTGACTTTCCGGGCCCGAGCCACTATCAGGCTCCCCTTGCTGAACTTCATTACGCCGTTCCGGATGCTACCTGTGTAGCCTTCATCGTCTAGCCTCCCGGCCGAAATCAGGTTCAAACGAACCTCCGGAACGTGTCGGACATCCTTCAGCAACATTTTGCATCCGGTCGAGGTTGTCAACCACACGTCTCCTATGCCGACAATCCGGCACGTACCTTCATTTCCCATCCGAACACAGCCATGCTCACCGACTGTGTAGGATGAGAAGTATCTTCTTTCCGGGGTCAGGTGGAACGACGCTCCGGAATCGACCACCCAGGTAGTCTCATCGCCGGCAATGTTTAGTTCACCTTCTTCGGTGATGAGCATGATCTCCTCTTCACTTGCCGCGAGTGCCGTCGTTCCTTTCCGGTCCTTCCCTCGCCGATCCGAACCATTCCGGTCCGTGGCTCCCCGGTAAACACCGTTCCGTTCCGAAGACTTCTTCGAATCGGTGTCGTCGGCTCCGTTGTCTTTTCGGTAATGCCGACAATTCTTTCGGAAGTGCCCCGGCTTCCCACAGTGGAAGCATGTGGGCCTTCCTCTTGACTGCGACCGGGTCCCCGACTTCTCCCGTCTTTGCGGACTCCGGTTCCGTTGTCTTCCCCGATCCGATTCGGTAAGCAGCATCTTCGGATCGGAGGCCGGTTCTTTATCTCTCCGACGCGCTTCTTCGTTCAAAATGCTTGTCTTTACCGTTTGTAGAGACAAGTTATCTTCGGTGCAGGAAGTGCTAAGAGTCACCACCAAGTTCTCCCAGCTTTCCGGCAATGTACACATCAGGATGATGGCTTGCATTGCATCCTCCAACGAGAACTTGATCGCCGCAAGCTGGTTCACGAATCCCATGAACGTGATTACGTGTTCCACCATACTCTCGCCGTCCCGGTACTTGAGGTTCACTATCTTCCTCATCAGGGAGGTCCGGTTCAACGCATTCTTCCTCTCGTAGAGGCCCGACAGCTTCCGCCACATCTCATATGCGTTGGTGTCGTTCGCCACATGTTGTAGAACGCTCACGTCGACGTATTGCCGAATGGTTGCAACGGCTTTCCGGTTCAGAAGCCTCCATTCCGTCTCAAGTACCCCCTTGGGTATTTCCGACCTGTCAATCGGTTCATACAGGTCCCGAACAATGAGCAGATCCTCCATCTTTATCTTCTAGTCGGCGTAGTTCTGCGCATTCAGCACCATCATCCCCGGCTGCCCGCTGCTGCCGCCTTCCATTTTCTGCACTGCAGTCGCTCTGATACCAGATTGTTGAGAAACTCGGCGCTTTCCGATCGTTCGCCTCTCGGCCACAACCAAGGAAACACGGATCAATGCAGCAGAAATTGAAAAACACAGAGAGAGACTCGAATGCACAGGGTTTAGCGTGGAAAACCCTAGACGGGAAAAAACCACGGGAGTGCAAGACTCCAACTATCACTATACGCAGGGAATGTACAATGGCGAGCTGCAAGGCGACGACCTTGAGCTCGCTGTCCTCGCCACAGACGGCGGTATTACACAGAGGCGTCGACCTCTTCCTTTCTCTCTCTCTCTCTCTCTCTCTCTCTCGGCTGCTCTCACTTCGCTCCCTCTAAGTGGAAAACAGAAAAATGAGCAACAACAACAAACTGTTTGCCCTAAATCATATTTATACACATATGACTTTCGGGCTATTTACAACTATAGCCTCAAGGGCCCTTGGCAAACATATTCACAAATATGTCCCCGCATCCGGATCTCTCTCCGGGTACATTCGTCATCCGGCTCCGTAACCGGGGTCTTCATCATCCGGCTCCGTAGCCGGGGTCTTCATCATCCGGATCTGATACCGGGTTCTCCTCATTCGGGTCCTCATTCCCGATTCCCGGACATCCGACCATCCCATCCGGAGGGACCGTAATCCCAACATGTACAAATGTTCTAGTGAATGAGCATGTCCATAATAAATGTGGGACTCTTTCCAATCGTCCACCACATCTTGCACAATGCGGTAAGGCTATCAATGTCTTTTGAAGATTTGACCCAATCGGGAGCATACCCAATAGGCATCTCCATAGGAATACCCGTTGCTTAAGTGGAAGACCATAGCTCCATAAGCTTGTAAGTTGGTTTTTCCACCAGGATTGTGTTTTGTGTATGTGTCACAATGCATTTGCATGTTCGTGAAACCACGGGTCCTGTTGCAACAACATATACACTAAATGTGTTGTAATCTTATTCATTGGAATAACAATGTTTCCTTTTTGTAACATCCAATCCTGAATCTTGTGATCTCCATCTAGAGATGGCACAAGTACTAAAGAAAGTACCAACTTTGTGACTTGATTCTAGATAATGCAATGATGTGACCCAAGACTCTAACAACATGTCATGTCATTGAAGCCTAATAGGTGACCTTGGTCATTTACCACATCTGCAATTGATTTCAACCCCTTCTTTGCTAAAAGATAAGATTTCCTAGGCTCGTGTTCAACCAATGACCATGGGAATATAGCACTCCAATGTAAGCTTTCGAGGCGTAATGAGTTCCCTAATTCTGAATTCTTGACTCTCCATTTTATGTGCTGCAATGCTTCCTTCAAGTGCTTTAGAAGCTTTGACCTAAATGGACAACCTTTGATGTGCCCCTCAAGCTTTCCAAACACTACATACCAATGGTTAGTATCTCATGAGCCAAATGACTTGGTTTTCAAATTAGCAAACATATCTAATAGCATTCTAGCCCAAGACTATGTTTGTTCAACAAATTTTGGCAACAAAGTAGCTTTTCTAGCCGACATATTCAACTACAAATTAAGAATATTTAGCCCTCCACGTAATCGTGGAGTGCATATCTTCTCTAGTTATAAGAGTCGTACGCCTCTACGTGACTACTTAGAGCACCAAAAGTTGCTTATGATTTCTGAATTAATCTTTTGTATAATGTGTTTCGGCCAATCAATCATAAATAAGTAATATTGCATGTCCTCAATCTGACATGGAGTGGCCATGTTGAAACCGTGGTTTAAACGGTATAACACTTTACTATTTTCTTAAAAACTTTCTTTAATATTTTTTGAACATTTTCATTTCTAAGCCTAATACATTTTAGGAAAAATCTATAAATTTTTGAAAAATTAAAATTTGAAATATCAAATATTTTATAATTTTATAATTGAATTTAAGAATTTAAGAATTTTGAATTTTGAACTACGAAACCGTGGTTTTAACGGTTTGAGAATCTCTAAAATCGTTATGTTTGAGTTTAGATTTTTTAAATGGTTTTGTTCGAACGGTTTTAGTTTAAACCATTTTGTGGTTCAGTTTAAGTTTGACATTCTCGAATCGAACTAAACTATTGCCGATTGTTATTCATTACATAGCGATATATCCACTACGAGCATTTCATTAATAACCACTAGATTACCCAATAGTTAAACAGTTTAAGTTTGACTATTCTCGAATCAAACTGAACTATTGCCGATTGTTATTCATTACATAGGGATATATCCACTATGAGCATTTCATTAATAACCACTAGATTACCCAATAGTTCAATTTTATTCAAGTGTATCTAGATTGACCTTATCCTTTGATCTAATGAGGATCATCGAGGCCAACATTTCACCTGGAAATCTCAATAATTTGGCCTATGCGATTATTTTCTATTGTTTGTAATATTATACTAACCATATCTACGACCAAGTAATCAATTTGTAAGGATTTTCTTTGAAACATTTGTCACAATGGATGTTGATGATTTAGAACACAATGCATGGCCTCAAATTGAGCACATAAAATAATTAGCATCCTATTGATATTAACCCACATGATAATGTTTCAAATTGTATTAGGTTTTTATTTGTATCGATCTTTACGAGAAAGAAGGTCACAAAACTCTATGGAGTCACTAATGTGTAAAATCAAGTGCGTTAAACAAATTTGCATATGACTTGTCTACTATAGGGAGAACATAACTTATGGCAAATTCCAATAAAGAAGTTACGATACATTGTGTGATTGTCTCTCCTTTCAATGAACTTGCATTTGGCAAGTGGGTTAATCTTTAGGAGGTCAATGTCTATCCATATGCTTGTCATCATTACGTCAAAACTTTTCGAATCACCATTGTTATGGTTAAGAGAGAAGACAATTCAGGATAAAATAATTGAGAGGTAGGTAGGTGAGATGTCAATAACCACTAATATTGAAGCTTTATTTTTTTATTTTTTTTTCGAAGAAAGGGTGCTTCCCGTTAGTTAGGTAAAGTGTCTTTACAGTCCGATATGTACACCAGTAATGTAATCATAGACATTCAAAAGTTCTATCTACCACATTACCCTATCTAGCACACTCCTCTCTATTTATCATTAAACTCCTCTAAAACCGATACTAATAAGAAATAGCAAAATGATATTGTAATGTTTATATATTCCAGGACCACCAATTTGTGTTGGTCATCCTATCACCTGCAAAATTTCGAAAAATACCATGTACCTTCCTGGTTGGGTTGTCAGGGTAGATATAGCCATTTAGGCGTGGTGTAACACCACTTCAGCAGGCACATTCATATCATTATACCCTGAGTTGCCTCTATCACAATGATATTCAATGCTTAGCACAATACCTTTTTGGAGCTTAACATATAGATTTTCATGTTATAAGAGTAACAAATGTTGATAAAATAGTTAGAATCTCAATACAATGGATCTATTGAAGACGAACATATTGAGTTTGACCCTTGCATGTTTTGTTGCTCAATGAGAAGGTGGTCCACATTAGGGGAATGCAATCATTTGTTCATTTTGTAGATAATTCTAGATCTGAAGCTCAAAACTTTGATCAACATTAGGGTAATGCAATCGCCAACATCCCAAACATCCACCGTAAACATGAATTAGCATCAACCAGACACATAGTCATCTCCATTGAAGCATTAGATTCACCACATAACTTTTCATATGAATAATTTTATTGTGCATTGATTTTTATATAGTAAATAAAAGGGAAATTTATAAAAATAATTCGCAAAGCATAAGTTAAGGGTAATATCAAACAATATTCCTGGTTTTCACTAGTTGGATTTGGAACATAGTTCTATTAAAGTACAAAATTTGGAACATAGTTCAATTCCAGGGCAAACATTTCTATTTGAAATTGTATTTCTAAGCAAGTTATTTGTTAAATAGTTTAGGTTTAAGGATCTCTTAAACCATTTCATGGTTTGGTTTTAGTTTAATTCTTATGGAAGGTTTGGTCTAAGACTCTTGAACTGAGTTGAACTGTCATCGATTGCTAGTTGTTATTACAATCGAATATGTGCTTTGTTTCAATGAAATGTTTTCTATTTTCTCCACAATTTTCTTTATTGAAGTTTGGATTTTTGTCGTGATGTAGTGGAAAACTTTGATTTGATACTAATATGATTGTTTATTTCTTTAGTTTGTTGATTATATAGGGCACATTTTAACATCAAATTTCTTTTATTTTCTAACACCAATTTGAATATCATAGGTCCCTTTTTGTGCTTTGTTTGATTTGTTGTTTCTTTCCATAGTATTTTATTGTGTCGATTACCAATCTGTAGGTATTCGATGGAATCCATTGTACATATTGGTGATCACTATCGAAGGAAGGCGTATGCACAAATATGTAGAGTTCCCTTCTCATCATGATTTGTGTCATTTGTCGGTGTTGTTTCCATAGATGTTCTAATTGTTACGAGTGAAGCATCATAGATCGGTTGCACATCTATCAAGAGGAAGGCAAGTAAGCATACATTATATAGATATGCGAAATTCGTAGGGAATCAACACAACGAAAAGGTAGAAAAAGAGGATCGGACCCTACTTTTGTAAATTTGTAGAAAAAGGTACATACTTTTGTAGCTTTGTTTTGGACGAAAATGAATAGAAAAGGAATGAAGCAAGGAAACTCGCTAATGAAAGTGAAACTCTCCAAACAAATTTGCTGCTTTAGACAATGGAAAGAAAAGAAATTATTGTTAATATTGTTGTGATTTTAAAAAATGGGTTTGTGTGGAATAGTAGTATCAATAGTGTGGGTCAGAGTCTCTTTAAAGTTTAGACTCTTCTTCTCTAACACTGCACGAGCCCATCCACCTCTCCTACACTCTATTTGTCTCGCTGGCTGGCTCTTGAGATAAAGTCACCTCTAGAACACTCACGACCGATGCTAAGCCAGAATGGTGTCGCACAAGAACACACCATAATATCCTTCAAATATTTTCCTTGACTACCGAGACCGAAAGGTGAGGGTTGCGGGGACTCCCAACGAGTGTGAAGATCGTACCGCACATATTTACATTACGTTAGTATGTTCCGGAGTGTTCTGGAGCCTTCCAGAAACCCGCCAAATGAGAGTATTTTCGAAGAAAGGAACATAAGGTCCGGTGAAGTTGGGCGCGTGCCACGCTTACAACTTTCACAACACATAGTGAGACCCCATGGGAAGTGTCCCTCTCTCTCTCTCTCTCTCTCTCTCTCTCTCTCTCTCTCTAGGACCTGTCTTTACTCTCTAAGGTCTCTCTTTTCTTCCTTTCTTTCTCTAAGCAATGCTTAGCTTAATCACCCCCAAAAGCCCTGCCCTAATTGTGGGCAATTAAGCACCACCATAGAGTGATTAGGGGGTTGGATACCGGGCGATTAGAGAGTGATTAGGGAAAACAGAGAGGGAAGTAGCTCACAAATCCAATTCTTCACCATATCTTATGGTCATGAGAAAATCAGAGAGCATGGGAAAACTCAGAGATTGGTGGCCATCTCCATTATCTCCCTCTCCTTCTCCCTCTCCTTCTTCTTCCTCCTCAACCTTCATTGGAGCTTCCATGGAGGCTCAGGCTCTAATCCTCCCTAAGACCCACAACCCCAATCATCTGTCAAGACCTTCTTTCAAGCTAACAAGCTCCAAAGAGCTCAAAGAAGAGCTCCTCAAGCAACTCCATCTCCACAATTGCAGCAATCCTTTCTCTTCCCCACCTTCTTCTTCCTCCTCCTCTTCCATGAAAGCTCCCATTGTTGTTCATCAGATCAAAAGGTCCAGCATGAAGCCATCTGGGGAATGTCCCAACACCAATAAGGAATATTCCTCGTCCACCATGGAGGACTCCACATTGTCCAAAGAAGATTCATTGTCCAAGGAAGATTCCGACATCCCGGCCAAGGAGTGTACCCCACCGGGGGGAGGCCGGGGGCCCAACTCTTCTTCAAAGCGCATGTCACGCCGGGAGGTCCACATTGTGTCCGAGAGAGAGCGGCGCAAAGGCATGACCCACCTCTATGCCACTCTCCATTCCCTCCTTCCTGATGCTAAACCCAAGGTAAAGAAGATCACACCCCATCTCAATCCTTCTAATACATATAAATTGCTTTCTTTTCCGAGATAATTTGGTCGATCTGAGCCCATACCATTCGTTATTCATTCGAGATTGAATTTCACGGCATTTACATGGGGGCATTGTCCCACACAAAATGTTGATGGGCCCAAGAGGAGATCGAGGTCTTGTTTTTGTCTAAATTGTGGTATCATTAAATAACGTTTGTCCATATCGATCTAGCTAATCAATCGGATTGTGTACCCGATTGAATTGAACTCGTGTGGTTGTCCCCGGATATTTACATGTACCCAATTTGAAGTGTTAAGGGTTCTCTTTCAGACTTCTAGGCACCATTTTCCTTAATCTGTCTTAAGGGTAAGTCTAATGTCAAAGCTTCACCATAACAAGGCCATACTTCCCCTAAATACCTCTCAACACTATGAATTTCAGTGAAATGCCAGCCACTGAATTCTGGAATTCGGGTCTGTAAAGACAAGTGCTTCTCGTGGCATTTTTCGATGCTAATGCATATGAAGAGTTCAACCCCTTAAGTATCTCACGCTTGATTAATCTTAATCCGCATTTGGAAGCCGACAAATTATCAAGCTAAATGCATAGGTTTTCTTCTTATTATATTATTCTATGCTAGTTTACGAATAATCGAGTTAATTTGCAATCTTATTACCAAGGATTAAAATTAATTGAAGGAGAGAAGAGGATAACTTTTCTTGTGGTTGTTAAGAATGCAACTTGCAAGTGTAAGTATAATTTGGTAATGCAACACAAGCATCCACAAAGGAATTGTCCTAGTAAGTTCTTGGTTTTATGGGAATCCCAAAAATTGCTTCTATCTCGGGAATTTCTTCAAGTTAGAGTGGGATTCTTGGAAGTATGGCATAGTTAGTTGAGTGGCATTTTGATCAATTTCACTTATCTTGATCAATGAAACACTTTGTGTGGATCTAGGAAACAGTGTAGATGGGACATGGTAACTAGAAATTGAAGTTCATTGAACAAAACATTTGCCCACTTGGAGCTCCTAGAAAGGCTCAATAGAGAAATCTAGTATGTTTACTTGTAGGTGTTATCTGGAACATAATATTGAAATGTAAGGACAAGTGAGCCTTTGAGGGACAAGAATACCTCGTTATTACCATCGTACCAAACTAGGGATGCGGATCCTCGTAGTTTGTAGTTGGCCAAAACTTGCTAATAATATTGTGTGGAAAGATGAATGGATTTAAGTGGCACAATGTGGAGAAACTCAATCTCAAACCTCCTAATGTATTTTAATTGTGAATTAATTTCCAGGTAGACAGATGCACAGTCTTGACAGAAGCCATGGATTACATTCTCCTTCTACGCGCACAAGTCGAAGATCTTGAGCAACAGAAGATGGAATTTGTAATGTCTCTAGGTGAACAATATGGTTGTCCCTTCGACAATTTGGGGGAACTAGGTGGGGATATTCATGATGGCACTAGTTCCTCAATGGAGAACACGTTAGGGATACTAATGATGAGCGAGGAGAGAAGAGAGGAACTATTGTCGGTCGCGGATGTCTGTGTTAGGTTTCGTGGGCGTGAAGATGCATTCATCACTCTCAAGAGTCCCAAGAAGAAAGGAGTGTGGTCCGAGATCCTACAAATCTTAGATGACCATGACATGGAGGTTCTCAATGTTACCCTTTCTAGGTCGGACCATGATATGGATCATCATTGCATGCATGCACGGGTAATCATCATCATCTTCTTCTTCTTCTTCTTAAATTATTTGTCAATCACATTAATGCAATGCGTAGATTGCTTAAAACTTGATGGATGCTAAATCATTAGATTCTAAATTTACCTAAAATTATATATCTTTAAGTGTATCAAACATGGGTATGCTAGGGTTAGTTTTTTAAGTAAGCACTAAACTTAATAACACAAGGTGGGGAGGGGGGGGGGGTTGCTTTTAAGGATAAGTCCAACAATTTTTATCATTTCTCTTCGATGATGGGGCTACTACATATAATAATGACAATTTATTAGTTTCCCGTAAGTATAAGTACTCAAATTTATGATGATATGCTCATCACTCTACCGAAAACCGATGAAAGCTTTGGGTAAGTGGATGCTACTTACTCATTTAACTCTTAGAAAATCATTAAATGTAAAGCCAGATAGGTGTACAATGGGTGACTTTATTATATGAGCGAGCTATCTATTTATGGGATTATCGGGACAAAAATAAACCAAAACACCCTTTTAAAGTGCAAGTACTAGAATCCAGAACAATGGAATAAATAAATAAATCTAACCTTACTGAGGCAATGTGGTCCTATTGCCATAACATGTGAAAACTATATGTTGGTAGATGATGCTATTAGAGCTCCTAGGGGCTAGATAAATAATTTTAGCTTTTTAGGTTTCCATATCTTGACCATGTTGCCAACCTCGAGGCATACCAATAATGGATCTAAGGCTATAGTTTCCCCGCCTCTAAATTTACGGAATTAGTTGACATAAGCCTAGGAACAATATATCAAAACTATCAATTAACATGTTCCTTTTAACACACCATTTGTCCTCTCCTTTTTCTGGTTTTACATCGCCTTTCTATAAAATTGTTTGCCAACTTTCAAAGCCAAAATAAATGCAGTAAGAAGTAATAAATGTAATGAATAAAGAGTGGCATGTGGTTTCAATTTGGCATTAATCATTTGAATGGCGACCAAATTAGAGCTATTGCGATAAATTTTCTCAAGTTCTTGGGATTACTAAGTCTTTCAACTAAGTGAGAGGTCAATACCTTCTAGTCTAATTTAGTGTGGTAGCATGAGAGCAGTTTGATAGTTACACAAATCTAATATACCTTCATACTTTTCCGGTACCCGAAATAAATGTTGCTCAGGGCTTACATGATACATCCTGAAAGCAAGTTTTCAAAATATATCAGGCATATATTATGGCTTTTCAATTGGAATGCATGAGAACACCCCCCTTTGTTTGGAAAATTTGATGAAACACCTCGATATGTCTGAAAGTGAAAGTGATAACCAACAATATTGTCAAAATGGTGAGGGGTATTTATGGTAAATATCCAAAAAATCAAGAGTATATTTGGGCACTTTCTCCTTTCTAATATATATTTATTTATTTATTTTCAATAATGATATTACTTTTGAACAAGACAATATAAATCTAGGGTTATATTTATAGATTGTGAGCCTTTGATTTGTGAATTGCCAGATATCGAAAACATCGGAAATACGAAGTCTTGAACTGCAAAAGATTCTTCAAGAGCTTATTCTCCGATACTCCATCTAGAGAATCTTCAGCTTTTTCTTCTCTATATATTTTGGAATAATAATAAAACGAAATTAAGTAATTTGTACATAATGTCTCCCATGATTTCTTACTATTATAAAATTTAATTGAATTATCATTATTATTTTCCTTTGTTATTATTATTATTTTATTATTTATTTTTTTGTTTTTGTGTTTATTTATTTATTTTAAAATTTAGAAAACTAGCAACAGAACAAATAACCCATGTAAACTCCACTCCCTACACATTAAAATATACCTCATCAATAAAGCCCTCTAAGTATCATGTGTAGGCATGCACTTTATGATTGAATTTTGTGTTGCATGACGACGAATATTCGTCCTATTCTAAGCATGTACACAACTAATGGGCCGATCGCATGCCTAACTTGGCTCTATTGAAGAACTATTAAATGGATGTATGGTTGTATCAATCTACTAGAGTTAGTCTCAATAACTAGCCACTATAATTGTTAGAAGATTCTTGCACGCGTGCACAAACGGGTGTGTGTGTGTTAGAGAGAGAGATAGAGATTAGCATGTTGATGTTGATTTGATGTTTACGCGATGGGGATGGATCAAAATTCTTTAACCCCCCAATAGGAGGTTAGTGCAAAGTACCCTCTTTGATTAATGGGTTGGTTGGTTGGTTGGTTGGTTGCCTCATCCTACAATGGGGTCCCCTTTTTATAGTGTTATTGCACTTATTCCTACGATATTAAAGACACACGTCAACAAACACATATATGTACATGCCCTTTCATATTTGCTAAGGTTATTCGTATAGTCCTGCATTATTGGGCACACTCCTAGGCACCATTATTAGCGATGATTATGATATACATTATTCAGTTATATCTAAAAACACTAGTAGCATGCAATGTGGATCAAGAGGGGATGGGGAGACAAGAATAAGGATGATGATGAAGACAAAGACAAGCTTCAGGATAAGGACTAGGATGAGGTTGGGGGTAACAATGCCAAAAAAAATAAAGTACATGGTTTCTCGACAATAAAAAAGGACTTGCAACAATGCTTGACTTATATTTCTAAGATTACCTTCAAAAGTTATTTAAAATGACATGGTCTAATGGTGAAACATTTGCTTTAATGGAATAGGTCGAACACATGGGTTTAGGGTTGATCTTGCAATGATTGTAGCGCTTGGGTCATGAACACTAACAATTTTCTCCCCAAAAAAGTGGCATTATGCAATTTCCTAATTTAACTTAATCTTGAATGTCCTTTATCATCGTTGTCACATCCTCAAATGATTCTCAATAGTGCTTAAATATCCCAATACTCATGATATTATTGATCTAACCTGAACTATTTACTACTTAGGTTTGTTGTTGACAAAATTATTTATTACAATTAGTAAGAATTTGTGGTTGAAAGAGATATCTATGAAGGAATATTTCAGTGGATTATAGATGGCAATGCCATGATGATTTATTTTCTTTAACGCAAATGAAGAAGCTTCTCATGAGTCACAATGAACACAATCCAACCAAACTCTTAGTGATTCCTTCTTAGTTGCACATGCCCTTTGCGGGACTCTCAAGGCATGAGGTACACATGCCATGATTACTGATAATTAAAGATGCCATGATACTATACAATATAGTATATAATTAAGTTGACGGGATACATACCATTGTCAGAGTCAACACACATGTATGTCCATTGTTGAAAGGACATTAAAATAAAGTCATCTCTTACACATGAATACGATCAACCTAGGATAAGACTTCCTTTTCTATATATTTTATGCATATCACATGTTTGAGTACACTAAGATAATGTCACAATTAACAGTTTTTCTATCCATTCTTTGCCCCCTCATTTACTTAGATTCTTGTCATATATAGTCATACATTTGAAACTTTAATAATTGAAAGAGAGCAATACAATGCATTAACGAGTTTCCAATATTTGGAATACAAGATAACCACATAAGTACACTTAAGATACATATAAAATGTTCGGGCAAGTGTGAACAAATAAATATGATAGTTCCAATTGAATTTAAACACTCCTTTACTATATTCATTGGGATATATGACATTTGCCTCTAGCTTTACGGGGTATATAATTTATTGTAGGCTTCATAGTTAACCTTAGTCATGGTTGGTCAATGTTTTCCCCTATTCTTTTCCTTTTATTAATGATAACTTTTTGGGAGGAGGAATAAGTTTATTCAGTTTAATAATAAGCTGCCTTAAAAGGTACAAATATGTTTATTGAGTATAACTTTACTAAATGGGGTAAAATTTTATAATCTTCTTGCGTCCATATGCTTTCATTTGAAGGTTATTGTGGATAACCAGTTAGTCTTTGCTATAGTAAGTTTTATATACAACTAGAGAAATTTATCCCTATCAATGTAAGTGTTGTATACAATTAGCTTAATTTTTTAATGTATAAGAAATAATTAACGATTTTCAAGTTTTATAAAAAGTATGTGATCTTATAGTTTCTCTATACATAAGGAAATGATATATATGTATATGCTTCGGTGTTTTCTAGCTAAGTTGGCTAAGGTATCTCACGAGACCATGATTAGGGGACACATTGATGTTGATTGATACTGGACTACACAATCTTCATTGAGCTCGACTCTATTATGGTCGTGTACACTTCTCTCATAATATATTGTGGTTCACAAACATATGACATGTATTTTCTCATCATTATGGCTAGATGCAACTTGGTCAGTCTAATGGTGGGGCGTAGCTTTTGTTTACGTGTATGCTTTGTTTGAAACCCACATGTTTTATTTGGTGATGTTGGGTGTTGAATTCATGACCTTATTATTTGTGGAGGCCGAGTGCTCCCCAATCCCTCGACTAGTCCTCTTAGTGTGTCACACCCTTTAGGATTCACTCAATTTGTGTTACCTCCTTCGAGAATGTTAAAAAAGCATTATCATCTTCTCTCTCATAATATCCATGTGTTATTAAGTTGCGTCTATTTAGAATATGTGATTTTCAATTAATTCTACTTTTGACTAAAGATATACCAAATCAATTTAAAATGCTCTCAAAGTTTCAATATGGCTACGTCACATGTAAGAACAATGTCGGGAAACTAGTGGTTTGGATATGATGCATTATTGTGGTTAATGTGGAAATTAGTATGTATGTTTATATGTACATCGTGCTTGGTTTATGGACCACATGCAACCTGAACTTATTTATTTGCCATAAATGCTACATAAATTGCACAAGCGTACCTCCTTAAATGCGGGTCTCTGTAACCAAATAAATGTTAGTTTTCTTAGACAATCAATTTTTTTGTCATGATCTTAGGTAAATGGGAGTTATTGACAAGGATCATATTTCATTGTAATGGGGGAAATGTATTGAAAGATATCAGGGTGAGCCTCTCTAATGTTACAAGTCAATCAATCAATACAAACAAGAATTCGATGTCATGTAGAAAAAACAGCCACATTTGTTTTTCAAAATTTGGTGATGTTCACATATACCATCTTTATGTGTGAGTGTGAGTGCGTAAGTGCATGTGTTGTGTCATGTTAAGTTCAATATAATCAAAATATCAAGATCATGTAAGTGGATCAAATTCATGTGGATCATAATAACTCGTAAAACAAATAATAGTACAATGGTGTGTAGGGTCAAACAAAGGATGTCAATATTAAAACCATTACAATATATAACAAACATGCACTAGTGTGGCTAAAAGTCTATTTGGAAACCACAATTATCACAAGATTGACAAAGTCCGAGTATTATTTCTTTGCAAAAGAAGTATGATTTCTTGTGCTGAAATCTTTCTTCTTCTTCTTATTGGTTCTTACAATCTTTTGTTGAATGAGAAGTTGAGAAAGAAAGGGGAGTGCAAGATCTACAAAAACGAGTATCTCTCGGGCTTATGTGGACATTGGACACGCCCAAACTTCAAATTGGTTAAAGAACTACATTTTTAGTTTCATGAGTTGGTTCATAGACTTCATCTTGTTCTCCATGCTTTTTTGTACTTCCAGTGATGCATCCCCAACTAAAGATATATTGTCCTTACGAGATACCCACAAACCTATATATTCGAATAGTAGAAGTGTGTTGAAGTTGGACTCTCACATAAACAGAGTTTGAAATGGTTGGGCCACGGGCACAACCACATGTATAATGGAGTATTCTTATAGGTTTATCCTTTAGATGGCTATAAATCGATTATATCATATGTTTGCTTTTGTAATGGGATAGTTGTTGTCACCCTAGTGTCATTCAATTGTTTTCTATTTATATAACTTCTATTTGATTTATGGTAACATTTTCAATATATTCTACATCATGTTATATTCTCATGTATATGGTATTATAGGTACATATTTAGCTATTTGTTGTTTAGTTATTTGTATTAATACTTCAAGCCAAAAATCCAAATATATATATATTGGATGATGTGTGTACCTCAACAACACCTAAACAATTGGGTGGACCTTTGCCTTCATTACCAAAGGACACAAGTTGTCACATTAGGTTTGATTAGTGTAATACATAGAGGTATTCTAACAATTTTCTCTATATTCACCATTTTCGTTCGCACATTAGACATGTATGATGTTGTCATTATCTTTGTTTTTGTGTCGTCTATTTCTAGATATGTGACTAATGTTTAGGGGTTTGAAGGTAGAAATTCGGGCATTGAGGTTTCATTGGGTCAGGCTTTCCTTCACAATCAACCTTAGAATTTTGTCCAAGTTATTTCTAGGGATTGGTCATATTTTGGTAGCATCTACTTATATTTTACCACACATCCCCACAATTCAAATTTATATTGATGACATAGGAATTCTATGAACATCATAAATTGAAAACATATAACCTACTAGTTTGGGGTGATTGCATTGCCTTGGAAAATAAACCAATAGTTCAAATTTATTAGAGAAAAGAGAATGAGTTCTCTTGGCTTGTTTTAACCATTATGACAATAAATTAAAAGAGTCATCCTAGCAAATTAACATAACGATAAGTAATTGATGTCTCACGTCAAGGGCCACAACCAAAAACTACATACAAGTGTAATGAAAGGAAAAGGAAAATAAGGAATTTTTGAACAAGGACAATATTTATAAGATTACGTCGAAGATTGGTATGAAATGTTTCTACTCATACAATGCCTTCTCTTTATATTCTATATCTTGTTATGCATGGTCGCCATATTAAAAAAAATCATGCTTTTTGTTAACATAACCTGATTTTCAAAATTCCAATGAACCATTTTTCTACTATGTATATGTCACTTAGGACAACAAGAAATAAAATTGCTTTATTTCAACTGTTCCTCTTAGTAAAATTTTACAATTTATGAAGCAAGAAGTTGGGGGAGATCATCCCAACCTTGCATTATGGCAAAAGGACGAAGATGGAGTAGAAGAGGGGCAACGGGGACTGCAAGGAGGATCGCCTCAAGGGTTGCCTATGGTGGAGAGTGAGGCCACGGAGTACACGTTACAAGTGGAAAATCTTTTGCAAGAATGTGGTCAGGCACATAATGCATGCATGAGAGGAGATCATGATAAGGATTTGAAAATGGTGGAGACTTCTGATGTATTGGATGTTTTTTTGTCCGAAGAAGAAAGTACAATCCTAAATGCCGAGATCAAAAGATTAAATAAATGTTCGTTCATTTGTAAGCTACTTGGTGGTAGGCCCAATAGAGGTATGGTCCGTGATATGCTACAGGTAGCTTTAATGGATAAGGTCCCACATATAAAGAATGTGGATAATATGGGACAAAATTTCTTTCACATTGAAGTGATTGAAGGGAGTGATGTATCGCAAATTATCAATATGAAATGTGTAGAGCTCAAATATGGAAGATCTATGTTGCTGGAGTGGCATGCTAATTTCAATGTTATGGATGAGGCTAAGAAAATTGGTAATCCCATGGTGATATCTATGGTATTCCCTAATCTGCCTCGACACTTATATCCTTTGATGCAAAATATTGGGGAGAAGATTGGCACAATTTGTCCTTCAAAGGCAATCATGGTAGACAAAATCCGAGACTCCCCTAAGATTAGGGTGCTTGTGCAAAGTTTGTCCATAGTTCCCTCTCTAATTAGAGTGCATGATGTGGAGGCAAGATTGATAGATGTGGAAGTGGAATATGAGGGTTTGCCTGGCCAATGTTTCTATTGTAAAAGAAAGGGCCACATTGCCAAGGAATGTCCAAGGAAGATTAATAGAAATGTAAGGGGGGAGAAGGTTACGGGGTCGTTAGATAAGCAAGAGACGATAAGGGCGACAAGATTGAGTACCCTCAATGGGGATGAGAAGGCGAACACTAGTGCAAATGGCTGGACTCGTGTTTTGGGACTCAAAAATGGCTTGCAATGAGAAGTAAACACGGATATGCCTCATGTAGATTTGAGAAATTATTTTGAAGTGTTGCAAGAAGAGGAGGACCTAGAACAGGATTCAAGGAAAACTATTGTTGAAGAGGTGGTAGCATGTACACCCGATGTCATGATATGGCAAGACTTGAACCCATGACCTTATGGTATATGGGTCAAGCTTTTAACCATCACACCATCTATTATAATTTATAGAATATTATTTTCATTTATGCTTTAATGTATATTCCAAATTTCTCTGGAACATTCTAGAAGCTTCAGGACTACTCCTGAGAGCACTATAAAAGGAGGCACAAGGCATTGTTTTGAACCAAATTGGTTCAACGCCAGTCTTAAGCCTCATAGCCATCTTGTACTTACTCTTCCTATAATATATCATCTATTATCATCATCTCTCTCTCTCTCTCTCTTCTCTTCTCTTTCCTCCCTCTCGGGGGTCTTACGCAGTCCCGTCCTCTTAGTACTAACAGTACTTCCCTTCTCTAGTACTAATTCTCTCTCTATTTTAGTACTATTCCTGACAGTTTGAACCAATTTTTTTCTCTAGTCTTTCTTTTGGTTCCCCTCATCCTCTTATCCTTTTTCTATACAATGGCTTTTGTTAGCGCCCAAGAATACCAATCCGTTTTCTCCGAGCTATAATGTCTAAAAGAAAAATTTGTTGCCTTGGAACAAGAAAACCAGCGGTTGTTAGGGGATCTTCAACAAATCGCCGTAGAAAAACAACAAACACAGCAACAACATGGGGAGTTACCGTTACGTGTGCAACAACTTGAAGCAGCAACATGGATCAAGTCCCCACGGATTTCATAAAGATCCCAAGATTGGACTTCCCGTGAAATTTGATGGAACGCGATCGCAATTTAGGGGATTCCTCAATCAGGTACGCTTAGTCATTCAAATGCATCCTTCTCGATACCCCAATGATGCATCCCGAGTCGGCCTAATAGGCACATTGCTTAGCGGCGCAACCTTGGCATGGTTTGCTCCGCTTCTAGAAAAACAAGCGCCCTTACTGAATAACTCTGAAGACTTTATTAGTGAGTTTAAAGCTTGCTTTGGAGATACAGACATCATCCGGACGACGATCAACAAAATCCGACGATTGCATCAAGGTGATCGTCCAGCCTCTGCCTACGTAGTGGATTTCCGTCTACTCGCTTCAGATATCCCCTGAGATGATCAAGCACTAATGGAGTAGTTTCGCTATGGCCTGTGAAACGATGTCAAAGATCTACTTCTAACATTCCCCGAAGAATCAAAGTCTCGTATGGAGGCAATCAGCCGAGCGGTCCGATGTGACAACCGCCTTTTCGAACGGTGTTCGGAATGTCAATTACAGATACCACGCTCTAGGCCGGAGCCCACTTATGCCTCAGTCGCAGCTAAACCATTTGCACGAGACATATCTCAAGCAAATACTCTGACACCAATGGAGATCGATACCATGTGTCGACGTGGCCCGTTATCGGAAGAAGAAAAGCAACGACGACGTGCAAATCGATTATGTCTTTATTGCGGTGGACCATGGCATATCGCAATCAATTGTCCCCATAGGCCAAGAAGACAGGTAAATCAAATCGTAGCTTGTACTAAACCCGAATCAATTCTTTCCTTAGGATTGTTTGAGAGTATTAATAGTACTAATAGAGTGTCTGATAGTATTAATAGTACTAATAGCCCAAGTATCTCAATCAAATTTGAAATCCTTAGTCACTTAGATGAAGAGTTAAACGATTGAGTCCAACCAAAATAGGAGCCGTTTGGTTGGACAACCCTAGATTTGTACAACCCATAGTGGTTCCATTCCCTCCAAGCAAGTTAGCAATGTGTTCCTAGCCCAAGTCATGGTTAGTACTAAAAGTACTCCCCCAGTACAAGTCCTAACACTTTTAGATTCCAGAGCCAATTCTTGTTTTATGGATCGAAATTTTGCCCAAGCTTCTCAGATATCCTTAAGAAAACTTCCTTGCCCCACATCTGTAGTAGTCATTGATGGTCGTCCCATTGCTTCCGGGAATATTGTAGAAGAGTCTGAACCCATTCAGGTTGTCCTAGGTAGTTTTGTGTGTGTAGTATCATTTAATATAATTAGTAGTCCAGAGCATCCCATTATCCTGTGATTACCTTGGTTTGAACTACATAATCCAGACATAGATTGGAGAACAAGAGAAGTTCGATATCGACAACCCCAAGAATCTACTCATCGAGTTTCGACCATTTCACTACGTAAAGTACGCGAAGAAGGACACAAGGAGGCAATGTTCCTATTTGCCATATCAGTACATCCTTCCAACAATATTAAGGTGGAATCCTTAGTACAACTTCCGGCGAAATATCATCCTTATGCCGACGTATTTGACAAGGTAAAAGCCGGTACTCTTCCTCATCATCGTCCCTACGATTGTCCCATCGATTTACAACTAGGAGCAGAGCCACCATGGGGACCAATCTACAACTTGTCACCCACCGAGTTAGAAGTCCTTCGAGCCTACATAGAGGAGAACTTGGCAAGCGGGTTTATTCGTCATTCGAAATCTCCAGCCGGAGCACCCATCTTCTTTGTCAAGAAGAAAGATGGCTCACTTCGTCTCGTCGTTGATTACCGCGGCTTAAATAAGGTCATCATTCGGAATAGGTATGCACTTCCTCTTATATCAAGTCTTTTAGAGCGAGTTAATGGTGCCAAGTTTTTTACAAAAATCGATCTACGAGGAGGGTATAACCTCGTGCGGATCCAACCGGGAGATGAATGGAAGACCGCCTTTCGCATGCGGTATGGGCATTTCGAATATACTGTTATGTCGTTCGGTCTAACCAATGCACCCGCAGTCTTCCAACACATGGCAAATGATATATTCAAAGACCTCTTGGATATCTGTTTGACCATCTACTGGATGATCTATTGATTTATTCGAAGACCTAGGAAGAGCACGATTCTCATGTACTATTAGTACTAAACTGACTCCGCGAGAATGGACTTTATGCCAAGCTAGAAAAATGTAGCTTTGACTGCAAGCAAGTGGAATTTCTAGGCTACGTTATCTCCTCAAAGGGCATCTCCATGGATCTAGCTAAAGTCCAAACTATGCTAGAGTGGCAAATTCCACGGTCAGTACAAGATGTACAATGTTTTCTAGGTTTTGCTAACTTCTACCGCAAGTTTATACAGGATTACTCGAAGATTATTTTACCTCTCACACAACTTACGAAGAAGGGACAAGCATTTCTTTGGTCCAATGAAGCGGACATGGCTTTTCGGCATCTTAAGAAAGTCTTTACATCAGCACCTATTCTAGCTCATGTGGATACAAGCAAACCATTCATCATGGAGGCCGACGCATCAGATTTCGCCCTCGGTAGCATCCTTTCTCAACAAGGAGATAAAGAAGAGTTACATCCAATGGCTTTCCATTCGCGCAAATTCGATGTTGCGGAAATCAACTATGAAATACATGACAAGGAGTTATTAGCCATCGTGGATTCATTTGTGCAATGGTGGCATTTTTTGGAGGGCTCTCCACATCAGGTCATCTTCTTCAGTGATCACAAGAATCTTTCTTATTTCCAGAACGCTCGTGTGCTAAATCGACGGCAAGCTAGGTGGGCTCAATTCCTCACACGTTTTGATTTCAAAATCGCATATTGACCGGGGAAGCAACAAGGAAAGGCAGATGCACTATCACGGCGTTCATATCTTGCACCTTGTCCTGGTGATCCAGCGTTCGATAATCAAAAGCAAGTAATCTTGGGAACAACACGATTGCACACAATGTGGATTTTTCACACCCCAATGGATTCCCAGATTACCGACACCATATGTGCGAACTTGAAGATGGACAATTTTGCTCAAGACATTCTGGCGCACATTGATACCTCTCGGGCATCCTGTTCCCAGTCTCAACAACCAGGTATGGACTACCGACAATTCGAATATCATGATGGTTTGTTATTCTTTAAAAAGCTTGTATATGTCCCCGATTGCTCTTGTCGCCTTCAAATTGTCCAAAGTTGTCACGACACCCATATGGCGGGACATTTCGGTAGCACTAAGATGTTGGATCTAGTTCAACGATCCTTTTGGTGGCCCCATATGCGACGTTTTGTCAACGACTACGTTCGGACCTGTGTTGCTTGTTGCCGAGCAAAGATGCCACGACACCATCCATATGGCTTGTTGGAACCCTTACCGATTCCAAGTAAGCCGTGGCAGTCTATTTGTCTTGACTTTATCACAGATCTGCCGGTCTCGAAGGGGTTTGATGCTATCTTAACCATCGTCGATCGATATACGAAGATGGCACATTTTGTGCCATGTACTAAGGCCATCACTAGCGAGGAAACCGCCGCCCTTGTCTTGCGTGAGGTATTTCAGCATCATGGCCTCCCAGACAGGATCATCAGTGACCGAGGACCGCAATTCGTCTCCAAATTTTGGCAGCATCTCTTCAAGATGCTCAAGGTCTCTTGCAACCTCTCCTCCGGCTACCATCCTCAGACCGATGGGCAGGCGGAACGAACAAACCAAACCCTAGAGCAATATCTCCGGTGTTTCTTGAGTTATCAACAGGACGATTGGGCCGAGATTCTCCACTTTGCGGAGTTTGCGTATAATAATGTTGTTCACTCCTCGACTTGAGTCTCCCCATTCTACGCTTATACCGGTTCTCATCCTCGCTGGTCGGTGATCGACACCCTGGAGCTACCTACCAATCCTCGTGCCGAGGATCATTTGGAGAGACTACGCAAGATCCAGATGGATCTCTCTACTCATCTTCGTCATGCTCAATAGACACAGAAGACTTACACGGATTGTCATCGGCTTCCCTCCTCTTTCGCCATCGGAGATCGAGTATGGCTTTTACGTCGTCACATCAAGACTACTCGACAAGTTGGATTACCGACGACTCGGTCCTTTCTGTATTACCGGTAAGGTTAATGATGTCACGTTCCGCCTTGATCTTCCTTTGCATCCTCGGATACATCCTGTCTTTCCATAGTTCTCTTCTTGAACCTTATAAAGCAAACACTATTCCCTATTGTGTTAGACCACCGCCACCCCTGCTTGAGTTAGACGCCAGCCTGGAGCATCCTCGACTCCAAATTTGTTCGCAGCAAACTTTATTATTTGGTCGATTGGCTCGGCTATAGTCTGAGCGAACGTACTTGGGAGCCCATCGAGCATGTCGCCAATGCTCAGGATCTTCTTGCTGATTTTCACCGACAGTATCCCGACAAACCCGGTCCTTAATCAGCGTCGACTTGTTCCACTCGTCGTCTTAAAGGGGGGATAGTGTCATGTTATGGCAAGACTCGAACCCATGACCTTATGGTATATGGGTCGAGCTCTTAACCATCACACCATCTATTGTAATTTGTAGGATATTATTTTCATTTATGCTTTATTATAAGAAATTAATGTATATTCCAGATTTCTCTGGAACATTCTAGAAGCTTCAAGACTACTCTTGAGAGCACTATAAAAGGAGGCACAAGGCATTGTTTTGAACCAAATTGGTTCAATGCCAGTCTTAAGCCTCATAGCCATCTTGTACTTACTCTTCCTATAATATATCATCTATTATCATCATCTCTCTCTCTCTCTCTCTCTCTCTTCTCTTCTCTTCTCTTCTCTTTCCTCCCTCTTGGGAGTCTTACGCAGTCCCATCCTCTTAGTACTAATAGTACTTCCCTTCTCTAGTACTAATTCTCTCTCTGTTTTAGTACTATTCCTGACACTCGAGCTCATGTTAAAAAGTGCAATACTTAGACAAGAATATACCATGCGCTCCCCTTCCTCCATTGGCAAAAGTGGAAGTATGGGATTGAGAGCAATGAAAGAGTGGTTACGTAATGGGAGGTGTCAAGAAAGGTCATCCATCACTCCCGAAATTCAGAAGTTGCAAGCGTTGGGACAAGGAAGTAAGGAGGCAAATGTTAGAGTTCCGATCAAATTTGTTAGGTCAAAAATATTGGAAGGGGACATGTTGGACAAGGGATATAGGTTTAGTCAGCAGGCTCTCACAAGCCTAACTGATTTTTCACATGGGGAAGCTCTAGGGCTAAGGGTTTATGTAGTTGTTGCTGAACGAAACAAGCTACCGGCTATAGGCTTCTCTTTTGATCTAATAAACCTAGAGGTTACAACCAGTAACATGCCATGGATCTCGAACTTTATAGAAGTCAAGTCGCACAAATATTTTCATAGCCTGCCTATCACTTGGAATGGAGATAATTGGATGTTGATGTGGCTGAATGCTGGAATGATATGTGGGAGTTTTGATAATTCTTGCATTAAAAAACAGATTTTACTATGCCTAGAGGAGATGGTAGACTCCCTCGATGAGGTGTTGCACTTCCATGAGGAGGAAATGGCAGAAGCTACAAGGCAAGATGTTGTTTTACGATGGGAGAGGATCAAGGCGGGAGGTTGGGCATGGGCTCGTAGGGAGGGACTATGTCCGGCTTGGGAGACTTCACAATTGATCTCATGAAATTAATCACGTGGAACATAAAAGGTCTAGGGGGTAGCAAATGTATGTTGGAGAGGAAGAACCTCCGCCAAGAGTTCAAATCCCCTAGCTTTAGGGGGATCCCAGACATTTTGCTCTTGCAAGAGCACCATTTTAGTGCGAACAGAATCTTGAGTATTGGCAATCCTCTCGTGGGGGATTGGCATACTTTTTGGTCCCTAGCGCAGGGTGAGCATGGTAGAAAAGGGGGTGTTTGTACATCTATGAAGAATAATGTTTGTACATCTATCAAGAATAATCCAGATATTATTGTTGTGGGCCAAGGCACCATCGTGGAGGGACGTGCCATCTATGTGACTGTCAGATGGCAACAACGCATCATTGGAATAATAAATGTGTACGCCCAATTCGACAGCGATGCGAGCCTTTTTTTGAAGGCAATTAGCCGATGGCAAATGCATGGATCCTTGCAGGGGATTTTAACATGACTATGCACACAGAGGACAAGGTGGGGGGCATGCATACGGTGGTGCAGGGGTTAGAGTTAGTTGCATGGGATTTGTTGATGGGCAGAATGGGAGTGAAAGATGCTTGGTATGTACTAAAAAAACCTTGGAGCTTGCTATGCTTCTCCAGTGCAGGCTGCAATATAAATGGCTATTGTATGTCTCCCATAGACAGAATATACATAAGCTCGGAATTGGAAAAATATGGCAGCAATGTTGAAATCATCGCAGGTTCAGCTTACTCTGATCACATGCCGGTTATGATTACGCTGGTCAATCAGAGGCGGTAAAAAAGGGACTGCAATTTGAGGATTAGTAGTAAACTTTTTGAGGATGTGGAGGTGGGAAGTAAGATAAGGAGTATATGGGAAAATAATCTAGCTGGTTGTGGTGCATTGGATAATATTCGAGGAAAGATTATTGAAACTTCAAATTATTTGCATGAAGAGACTAAAAATAGAATTGTGATGTCTAAGGAAAGAGAGGTGAGATTAAGAAGATCGATAGCGGCTGCCCAAAGAATGCTTCAAAAAAATCCCAAGTGCTAATGGTCAAGATCAGGTCTGGAGGCTGCTAAAGAATCACTACAGTGGTTGATTGTGTCAAGAAATAAGATGGTATTCAGGAGTTCAACAGATTGGTGGAGCAGGAATGGGGACAAGGTGAACAAACAATTTTTTAAGTTTAAAAAACCGAGCACAAATGGTAACTTCAATCCTAATCTAATTAAGGATGATGGTTCACTGTCAGAAGATGTAGCGGAGATCATGGAGGCAGTCACATCTCACTATAGTGGGCTACTCTCAAATAGTTATAGTCTCCTAGACCAACCTTCACTGGTAGAATTTGTACTAGAGGGAATGCAACCAATAATTTCAGAGGTTGCACAAGTTAAGTTGTCAGGGCCACTCTTGGAAGAGGAGTTGTCAGACGCTCTGGCAAGTTATGTAGTACGTCTTGTCCAGGCGTCGATGGATTATCAAAAGATTTTTTTGAAATTTTTTGGGAAGTAATTAAGGTTGACTTGGTTGCTGGACTAAATGAGGCATAGGATGATAGGTACCTTCTTGAGCATTTTAAAGAGGGACTAATATTTCTAATTCCTAAGGTAAAGGGTATAGTAACGGATGTGAGGCAATGGAGACCGATTACGTTGCTCAACACAATCTATAAGATTTTTGCTAATATTCTGGCAAAGAGGGTCATACCCCATCTGCATGCGCTAATTAATGTGGAACAAACAGGATTCATGGAAAATAGATGTATAATTGATAATGTGTTGACCTTTTGGGAGGCGATTGCCCTGGCAAAGAAAACCAATCAACATATTGCATGTCTCATGCTTGACTTCGAGAAGACATATAACAGAGTACAGTGGCCTTTTTTAGACAAAGTCATGGAGCGGCTGGGACTACCCTCAAAATGGATATCAACTACGTTGGCCCTTTACAAAGGAAGCTTGAGTAGGGTGTTGGTATTAGGGAAACAAGGTCCATCAATTCCATTATGCAAGTCTGTCAGGCAGGGGTGCCCGTTGGTCCCCTATCTTTATTTATTTATTTTAGAGGCATTCTTTTTCTTTTTAAATAGACTGGATGCAGGAATTCAGGGATTGGTTGTCCCACATGCTTGCAAGGACTTGTTGGACTCCATGTATGTAGATGACACTATGCTCTATCTACAAGGCAATGATGCTAATTTACAACAAGCTGAAAAACGGATGGAGTTGTTTTGTAAAGCATCAGGTGGGAAAATTAATTGGAACAAAAGTAGAGGGTTTTGGGTAAGTCCAAACTCATGGCCGCTTTGGAAACCTAATGCTGATTTTCAATGGGTCCCTAATGGAAGGGCTATTAAATATTTGGGCTTTTTGGTGGGAGTAGAGATTCAGAAAAACCAGCAGCTTGAGCAAGAGAAAGACAAAATCAGAAAAAAGCTTCGGTTATGGGCATCAATAAAGCCTTCCCTTGCAGGTAGAGTGGTTGTAGTAAACTACATTTTGTTGGCCACCATGTGGCACTCATTGGCATGTTGGATATTAGATAAAGATTGCATCAAAAATATTAAGGCAATGGTGAGAGGGTTCCTTTGGTTGGGTAGAGACCATGAGACGACATCAGCTAAAGTGGCTTGGAGTTGTTTGATCAAGGCAAAAAATCAAGGTGGACTAGGGATGGTGAGAGGGTTCCTTTGGTTGGGTAGAGACCATGAGACGGCGTCAGTTAAAGTGGCCTGGAGTTGTTTGATCAAGGCAAAAAATCAAGGTGGACTAGGGATGGTGGATCCGATTCACCAAAGTAAGGCTTCACTCGGTAAGCTCCTGGTGCGAAGTCTCCAACTTGGACTAGAATTGTGGAAATTGCTTCTTAGAGATAGAACTGAACTCTCGTGTCCGAGGAATGCCGGCCCTTGGAAGGCAAAGAAGTTGTGGTTATTCAGTCCAGGCCTAAAGGAGGATAGGGTGGCCCGCACCATAATGAGGGCCTGGTCAAGTTTAAGAGAGGGGCTGGTTTTAATGCAGCCAAAAATGATGGAGGAACAACTCCGTCAACCACTGTTTTGGAACCCCAGGATTAGAGATGACGATAGTATGATGCTTGGCCAGAAAAAATACTTGCCATGGGGGCGCATTCAGATGGAGGAAGAGGACGCGGCCGTACAAGAAGAGGCCGATTCGGCCAACTTGGACGAGGCAGACAATGCCCGACTTATGAAAACAACTCTCAATTACGACAACAAGATGGAGGCCATCGAGGAACTTTCGGAAGAAGGGGGAGCCACCATTCCGGTCCGAGCCGACAAAACTTGGTCGATTGCAGATATTGCGGAAAAATCGGTCACTGCGAAGAAGAATGCCATAAGAAGATATGCAAGTTGGCTTCCACTAGCCAACAACTCACCAATTACACTGCCAACTCCGAGTACGACGACTACGGTGGATTATTCATAATGAGACATAGAGTGAATTCTATGTCGGCCTCTAATTCTACTAGGGCCTCTGGTCCGGAAGACGTATGGTTCGTCGATTCCGGTGCCTCGAACCATATGACATCGCATCTAGAATGGTTCCGAGAACTTCAAGAGCCGGAACCACCCGACTATGTCGAAACTGGAGACGACACTACGCACCCGATTCAGCACATCGGCAATGTCCCGTTCGGAGAAAAAGGTAAGCAAACTTACATTAAAAATGTCTTGCATGTACCAACTATCACGAAGAATTTCGTCTCCGTCGGTCAAATTGTGGAGCAAGGAATGCAAGTTCAATTTAATTACGGCGGTTGCTTCATCGAAAAATAGGGCCGACTCATCGTGTGCAGACGAAGCGAGGGCCGAATGTTCATTCTCGACTCGCTCGAGATAAAATCGGCCATGTTTGCAAAATGCATGAAAGCCAAGTCCGACATAGAGTTATGGCACAAGCGAATTGGCCATATCAACCTTCAAAAGCTCAAGGCGATGCAATCGAAAGGAGTCGTCATCAGACTCTCGACCATCAAAGAAAGACAGATTGAAGGCGTATGTGCAGCTTCCCAATTCGGTAAGCAACATCGGCATCCATTTCCAAAGGAGAGGAATGTAAGAAAAGGCGTACTCGACGTAATTCATTCCGATGTATGGGGACTGGCTCAAATGGCGACATTCGGTGGATGCCGATACTACGTGACCTTCATCAATTACTTCTCTTGGCACACTTGGATCTACCCGATGCGGCAAAAGAGCGAAGTGTTTGGACACTTCCAAAAATTCAAGAATAAAGTCGAGAAAGCCACGGGCCGACATGTACGATGTCTTCGGTCGGATGGAGGCAAGGAATATTTCTCGGAAGAGTTTACGATGTATCTATGGAAAGAAGGAATTCGACGAGAGTTTTCGTGTCGACATACGCCACAACAAAACGGAGTGGCCAAACGAAAGAATCGGCACATCCTTGAAGTAGCATGAGCCATGATGAACGAGAAGCATGTGTTGAAGTCGTATTGGGCAGAAGCGGCTAACACAGCCGTATACCTCATGAATCGGTGTACGACATCGGGTGTGCATGAACTTACTCCCCACGAGAAGTGTTTCGGAAAGAAGCCGGACCTATCACATGTTCAAATATTCGGCTCCATTGCGTATGTGCACATCCCCGACGAGAAGCGTCAAAATCTTGACCCGAAGTCTGAGAAATGTATCCTCGTAGGATATTCACTGGAGCAAAAGGGGTACAAGTGCTACAACCCCTCAACTCGAAAATCTCGATTAAGTCGAGACATCGTTTTCGACGAGTCCGCATCTTGGTACGCACCAGAGATAACTTCGACTTCGATTCCACTCAACCCGGATTCCGCTGAAATAGAGATAGAAGCCGAAGATCGACTCACACGCATGTTCGAAGAAAGCCCAATTACGGCAAGGCTTAGTGGGCCACAAGAACCCCCGAGTGATCAAAGCACATCTCGGCCAAGTCCGAAGATGGACAAAGGGAAGGGGAAAATAACGGAGTATAAAGACGATCACTTTGATGGGAACGAATCGACTCACTCCCTCGATAGTGAGTTCGAAGGCCTTGAGATCCGGACAAATGGAGCGGAGAAAGCCGTAGTATCCGCAAACGAGAAGATCCACCAATCCACCCGTGAAAACAACCCCGTAAGCTTATTCGGCTACAACGATTATATGGCGTACCATTACGCTTTTATGATGAAGGTAGTGACAATACGGGAGCCGGAAACGTTTTCCGAAGCCGCGACGGACCCCAAATGGGTTGAAGAGATGAATGAGGAGATGCAAGCACTCTCCAAGAACGAGACATGGGATCCCGTTACCCACTCACCGCACAAGAAGGCAATTGGCTACATATGGATCTACAAGGTGAAGTATAATGATGACGGCTCCGTAAACCGTTACAAAGCTCGACTCGTAGCGAAAGGATACGCACAAACACATGGAGTCGGCTATGAAGTGACCTTTGCCTCAGTGGCAAAGATGACGATGGTGCGTGACAGGAACTACACGCTCCCTATGCGCAATGCTTGGCCACAACCGAGCTTAGAATCTTACACAGAAAACGGGAATGAATGCACGGCACAGTGAAGAGAAGAGTACACATGATGTTTACGTGGAAAACCCAAACTCGGGAAAAACCACGGCAGCCCACAGACCGCAAAATATCACTATATTAGAATGTACAATAGGAAAGCACCGAGGCCACGACCTCGAGCTTGCTGTCTTCGCCATAGGCGGCGGTTACAAAAGAGGCAACGACCTCTTCCTCTCTCTCACTCTCTCTGTACACTGTTACACGCTCTAATCTTGCGCAAACAAGAATGACAACAACAACACCTAAGTTTGCCCTAAGTCATATTTATACTAATATGACTTTTCGGCTATTCACAAATAAAGCCCCGATGGACTCTCAGAAAACATATTTACAAATATGTCCCTTTATCCGGTGAGCACTCCTTACCGGGCCTGCATCATCCGGCGCTTGCCGAGTACTCGTCATCCGGTTCTCACCGGGTCTTCCAATGCCAGGTTGCCGTCATCTGGTTCTCACCGGTTCTTCCATAGCCAGGTTGCCGTCATCCGGTTCTCACCGGGTCTTCCGTAGCTGGGTACTCCACATCCGGTTTCAGCCGAGGCCTCCCATCTGGAGGGACCTGTTTCCTAACAAACTCCCCGTTCACTCCGGCATGGGATGTGTTACTAGTCCGATCTGCTTTCGACATGCATCCGGCTTGTCGGGTATCATTACTTTGGTCAAGATATTTGACCCGTTCTCGGCCGTGTGGATCTTCAGCAGCGCGAACTCCTGGTCATCTACTCTTTCCTGGATCCAGTGATACCTTCGCTGGATATGCTTTGTCCGGGAATGGTAGGCCGCATTCTTAGCAAGGTGGATGGCACTTTGACTGTCGCAATAGAGCTGGTATTCATCTTGCCGGATACCGAGCTCTCCGATGAAGTCCTTCATCCATAATATTTCCTTGCCGGCTTCCACAACCACCATGTACTCCGCCTCCGTGGTTGACAACACAACCGTCTTCTGCAGCCTCAACTACCACGAAACAGCTCCCCCTGCATATGTCATTACATACCCAGATGTAGACCGGCTGGTATCCACATCAGCCGACATGTCCGAATCGGTAAAACCGTCAAGTTGAGGTTTACCGGAGCCGAATCAGAGACACATATTTGAAGTGCCCTTGAAGTACCGGAGTATCCATTTGACCGCGTTCCAATGCTCCTTGCCGGGATTGCTCATAAACCGCCTCACCACTCCGACTACGTATCCTATATCCGGTCAGGTACACCCATTGCGTACATCAAGCTCCCGACGGCAGAGGCATATGGAACCTTCATCATATCAGCCTTCTCTGCTTTCGTCTTCGGGCTTTGCATATTGGATAATCTGCAGTTTGCCGGGAGTGTCGTTTCGACCGGTTTCGCTTCTAACATGTTGAACCGCTGAAGAACCTTTGTCATGTACTTCTCCTATGACAACCACAATTGCTTTGTTGGCCAGTTCCGGATGATATGCATCCCCAACATCTGTCTTTCCGAACCCAAGTCTTTCATTGCAAAGGTTCGATTGAGGGCCTTCTTCAACATCCGTATTTTGGCTTGGTCCCGTCTGACGATCAACATGTCGTCCACGTACAGAAGGAGTATCAGGAAGTCGCCTCCTTCGAACTTCTTCACAAACACGCAGTGATCGGCCTGCGTCTTGTCGTACCCTTGATCAGTCATGAAGGAGTCGAACTTCCGGTACCATTGTCGGGGAGCCTGCTTCAGTCCGTACTGTCAGGCTCTTCTTCAACCGGCAAACCAGGCGCTCCTTCCCTTTCTCCAAAAATCCTTCCGGTTGCTGCATGTAGATCTCCTCTTCGAGGTCACCATGAAGGAATGTCGTCTTCACGTCCAACTGCTCTACCTCGAGGTCCATGCTAGCCGCTATACTCAGCACCGTCCGGATGGAGGTCATCTTTACTACCGGGGCAAATATCTCGTCGAAGTCCACACCCTTCTTCTGCTGGAACCCCTTCACCACGATCCTAGCCTTGTATCTCGGGGGGTTGCCGTCATCTCCCGGTTTCAACTTGTACACCCACTTGTTTCGGAGTGCCCGCTTTTCTTTCGGCAACTCCACCAATTCGTACGTATGGTTCTCATGCAGGGAATCCATCTCATCCTGCATGGCACTTAACCATTTGCGGCTGTGGGTGTCATCCTTCGCTTCTTCGAAGCTTTCCGGCTCTCCCTCATCGGTCAGCAGCACATGCTCTGAATCCGGAAATCTTCGGGGGGCCCTTCTCTCTCTGAGAGGATATCTCCGTCTTTGGCCTTCGGCAACTGGCTCCACTATTTGATCTTCATCTGAATCCGATTCGGGGTCTTGGCCGGTTCCGGTTTCAGCTTCCTCTACTTCTTCTTCTGCCGGTTCGGTATCCTCACCGTAACCGGCTGGTTCCTCGAGTGCTAACCGGTCTTTTCCCGGTTGGGTCTGCTCATCGTAGAATCGATCCTTACCGGTTGACTCGGAGTTCATTATCTTCTTCTCCGACTCCCAGTCGGCGAGTGTCTTGTCCTCCAAGAAGATAATATCTCGACTCCGGAATACCTTCTTGTCGACCAGGTCCCACACTCGGTAGCCGAACTCATCGTCACTGTAACCGAGGAATATGCATGGCCGGGTCTTCGGATCTAGTTTTCCTCTCCAGTCCTTAGCTACATGCACATGCGCAAGACACTTGAATACTTTCAGATGCCAGTAGGACACTTCCTTACCGGTCCAGACTCTTTGTGGTGTGTCTCCGTCCAAGGGTACTAAGGGTGATCTGTTTATCACATATGTCACCGTCGACAGTGCCTCAGCCCAAAACTTCTTGGGTAGTTTTGCATGCGCCAACATACTCCGGACCCTCTCCATTATGGTCCGGTTCATCTTCTCGGCCAACCCGTTTAGTTCCGGCGTCTTCGGCATGGTAAATTCGAGCCGGATTCCCTTTGAGCGATAGTACTCCTCGAACTGCCCCCGGTATTCACCTCCGTTATCTGCTCGAACCGCTTTCAGCTTCCAACCGGTTTCTTTTTCCACTCTCGTGTGGAGCTCTTTGAAGACGGATAGCACCTGATCCTTCGTCTTCAACAGTGTGGCCCATAGCTTCCGGCTGTAGTCATCAATGAACGTCACGAAGTACTGCGATCCTGAATGTGACTTCGTGTCCACTTGACACACATCAATATGCACCAACTCCAGTGGTGCATTACGTCTCATCGGTGGCCTTGGTCGGAAGGAGGTCCGGTTTTGCTTACCGGCCAGGCAATTAGTGCACTTCAAGTGCACGTTCTTCACTGTAATGAGGTTGTCGTCTGCAAGCCTCTTCATCCCCTTCTCGCTCATGTGACACAGCCTTTTGTGCCACAGCTCACCGGCAGTGTCAGATGCCACGTTCACTTCCTCCAGACATAACCGGGCATTCATCAGGTACAGTGTGTTTACCTTCCGGGCCCGAGCCACAATCAGGCTCCCTTTGCTGAACTTCATAACACCGTTCCGGATGCTACCCGTGTAGCCTTCATCATGTAGCCCACCGGCTGATATCAGGTTCAGATGAACCTCTAGAACGTGTCGAACATCCTTCAGCAGCAGCTTGCATCCGGTTGGTGTTGTCAGCCACACGTCTCCTATGCCGACAATTCGGCATGTACCTTCATTCCCCATCCGGACACAACCGTGATCACCGGTTGAGTAGGATGACAAGCATTTCCGGTCCGGGGTAGGGTGGAACGACGCTCCGGAGTCGACTACCCAAGTCATCTCGTCGCCGGCAAGGTTTAGCTCACTCTCCTCGGTGATGAGCATAAAATTTTCTTCACTTGCCGCGATTGCCGTCGTTCCCTTCCGGTTTGGCCCCCTCCGGTCTTTACCGTTCCGGTCTGGTGTCCGCTTTGAATCAGTACTGTCGGTTTCCTTGTCTTTTCGGAAGTGCCGACAATTCTTCTGGAAGTGTCCCGGCTTGCCGCAATAGAAGCAAGTAGGCCTCCCCATTGACTTTGACCGTGTCCCCGACTTTTCCCGGTTCTGGGGACTACAGTTCCTTTGTCTTCCGCATTCCGATTCGGTAAGGAGCGCTTTGGAGTCGGAGCTCGTATCCTTATCTCTCTAACGCGCCTCCTCATCTAGCAAGCTCGACTTCACTCTTGCTAGGGATAACCATTTCCCTTCCGGCTCGGCGGTGCCCAAAGTGACAACCAACGTCTCCCAGCTATCTAGGAGGGAACCGAGTAGGAGTAGCGCTAGTACCTCATCGGCAAGAGGTACTTCCAATGATGTTGCCTGGTGGATCAACCCTTGAAGGCATTCATGTGCTCCACCATGCTGGAGCCATCTTGGTACCGGAGTCTTACTAAATCGTTACAAAGCTCGACTCGTAGCGAAAGGATACGCACAAACACATGGAGTCGGCTATGAAGTGACCTTTGCCTCAATGGCAAAGATGACGATGGTGCGTGACAGGAACTACACGCTCCCTATGCGCAATGCTTGGCCACAACCGAGCTTAGAATCTTACACAGAAAACGGGAATGAATGCACGGCACAGTGAAGAGAAGAGTACACAGGATGTTTACGTGGAAAACCCAAACTCGGGAAAAACCACGGCAGCCCACAGACTGCAAACTATCACTATATCAGAATGTACAATAGGAAAGCACCGAGGCCACGACCTCGAGCTTGCTGTCTTCACCATAGGCGGCGGTTACAACAGAGGCAATGACCTCTTCCTCTCTCACACTCTCTCTGTACACTGTTACACGCTCTAATCTTGCGCAAACAAGAATGACAACAATAGCACCTAAGTTTGCCCTCAGTCATATTTATACTAATATGACTTTTCGGCTATTCACAAATATAGCCCCAATGGACTCTCAGAAAACATATTTACGAATATGTCCCTTAATCCGGTGAGCACTCCTCACCGGGCCTGCATCATCCGACGCTTGCCGGGTACTCATCATCCACTTCTCATCGGGTATTCCGTAACCGGGTACTCCACATCCGGTTCTCACCGGGTCTTTACCATCCGGCTCTTGCCGGGTACTCATCATCCGGTTCTCACAAGGTCTTCCAATGCCGGGTTGCCGTCATCCGGTTCTCACCAGGTCTTCCGTAACCGGGTACTCCACATCCAGTTTCGGCCGAGGCCTCCCATCCGGAGGGACCTGTTTCCTAACAGTGCGGACCGTGATCGCACCTGCAGCGGCAAAAGGGTGACACCTCCACCAAATGGACGTCAGGAACGCCTTTCTTCAAGGCGAATTAGACGAGGTGTACATGGTACAACCACCCGTCTTCGAATCACGCATTCATCCAAAACCCGTATGCCAACTCAAGAAGCCTCTCTATGGCCTCAAGCAAGCATCGCATGCTTGGCATTCGAAGATTACGCAATATCTTCATCAAATCGGCTTTCGAATGTTGAAATCCGACAACTCCCTCTACATATGACACGACTCTAGAAGCCTAATTATCATCATCCTATATGTGGATGATCTGGTCATTGGAGGTGAAATTTTAGTTGACATCAATAAGGTGAAGTCCCTCCTCTCCAACAAATTCAAGATGACGGATATGAAGGAGCTTCATTACTTCCTAGGCATTGAGGTAATTCGGACTCCGGTTGGCATTATGATCTCCCAATGGCACTATATCCTCAACTTGTTATACAAGTTCGAGATGACTCAGTGTAAATCTGTGGCAACGCCCCTCGATCGAAACCTCAAACTAGATGTTGACTCCGGCATAGACGAGTGCAAGCCGACCCAATATCATCAACTGATCAGGAGCCTCATCTATCTCACGATCACTCGACCCGACCTTAGCTATCCAGTTGGACTCCTTAGCCAATTCATGCAAACTCCGCGAGATATCCATTTCGATTGCGCTAAGAGAGTATTACGATACGTGAGTGGCACAATGGATTACGGTGTTCACTACGCATCGGCCACACCAATACGACTCGAAGGGTACACAGACGCAGACTGGGCAGGCTACAAAGCCGATCGACGATCGACCTCCGGATTTGTCTTCTCGCTCAGTAGTGGAGAAATATCTTGGAGTAGTAAGAAGCAGCCTACCGCCGCACTTTTGAGTACGGAGGCCGAATACAGGGGTGCAACCGTAGCTGCATGTGAAGCCGTATGGCTCAAGAGGATTTTGAAGGATCTAGGCATCCCCATCAAGGATCTGACTTCCATTTAATGGGACAACATGAGCAGTATATATCTGGTTCCACGCACGCAAAAAGCATATCGAAGTGCACTATCACTTCATTCGAGAGCGCGTACAGGCCGGAGATGTCGACCTTCAACACATCAACACGAATCTTCAAACAACCGACATCTTTACCAAAGCCTTAGGAGCCAACAATCTTTGGCAATTCATGTCAAAACTCGGATTGATGATTCCTGACTTGCCAAGCTTGAGGGGGAGTACAAGCGAGAACCGGGTACCGTCCGAACTGGGTACAAGCCAAAGCGGACACCAGAGATCGTCCAAACAGGATACCGGCCGAAGCGAACATCAATCAAAAGGAACCGACCTGAGTTGAGCTTGAGGGGGCGTGTTGAGAATCAAGCTCAACATAGTGCAACGTGTGAACACACATTTTGAGAATCCATGATTACTCAAAGGTCAAGAGTCACACCACTACACTCTACACATTAACTATGTGTCATAGAATCATATTCTATGACACATAACTAATGAGTTACATATTCCCCATGACTATGAGTCTTCACATTCCCCAAGAGAGAGAGTGGTTGTTGTAAAGTTAATGAAGAGAAAGGGTGACTCTATATAAAGCACCCTCCTCATACTTCATACTAAGTTGGTTGTGACTCCTTGTAATGCTACATTTTCATTTATCATATTCTCCTTGTTAATATACATCTCCTTCTTCTTCAATACTTCATTTTGTCTCTTATCCATCTTGTGTTTCTCTCCTCCCCTCTTTCCTCTCACACATACACATAACACACATCTCTTCCGCTACACAAGAATCACCATCGATTCTTTACAACAATACTAATAGACTAGATGAACATCAAGTTGAACCATCGTTTTTCGTGAAGCCATTTAGGGGAGAAAAAAAGGAAAGAACCAAAGAAGCAATCTACACGTGGCTTGGCCAATGGGAGTCTCATTTTGAGCTCTATCCAAAGCTAGATTGTAGGAAGATTGCATATGTCGGTCGAGAATTAGGGGGTAGCTTTGCACTACAGGGAAATTGCCCAATACTTGGATAGACTTTGTTACGGTTTTCAAGGGTCAATTTCTACAACCTCCATCTTGCACCGAGGCAACACAAACATTACTGAACCTCTCTAGCTGGAAATTTTCCTCTCTAGAAGACTATGTTCACCATACTAGAACCCAAATTCAAAAGTTGGGTCTAAAAGGCGATAAATGGTTAATTGCTTGTTTTGTCAATGGCATCCCCAATTCAGACTATCATTGGATAATGCACAATAAGGATCCAAAATCCTTCAAAAAGTTCATTGAAATTGTCCTTTATTGTCAATGCACTTCAAAGAAGAACCATAACAAACCCAACGAATTCCTGGATCGCGATTTGATGGGAGACGCAAGAGACCCAACGAATTTCTGGATCGCGATTTCAAGCGACAAAATCCTTTTTGTGTGTTCTACTAAAAGAAGGGTCACACAAAATGGCAATGTCGGAAGCTCCAATGCAAAGACCACAACAAAACAAACATAGTTGCAAACCATAAAGGTCTGATTCTCGATATCCTTGAGGTCTATACACATCATTTAAGTAGTTGTAAATGTTCTTTCCCTCACTATGTATTGAGACCCAATGATTTACTATGTGCAAACGGGTATATCAATGGATATCCAATACACTTCTTATTTGATTTGGGAAGCTCACATAATTTTGTAAATGATCGTTTGGTTCAGATATGGGAAATTAAACCCGCCGTAAGTGATCACACCTATAAGGTGCACTTGGCTTATGGATTCATCAATGGGGCGATTCATTCATTGGCTATTTACATTGATACTTATTTAGAACAAGTAGATTTCCATCTCATGAATCCTTGTACCATTGATGTAATACTAGGTTATCATTTGGTTCTTTAATAAAAACTCTTCTTTATCTATTGATTAGGTTCACCATTCAATAATGTTTACACTAAACGACTGTACTCATTTTATTCAATGTGTTAAAAAAAATCTTCTTTGATCTTCTTAAAGGTCAAACATGGAAATATAGAAAACCTATAGTATGGAATGCTACATTAGCCCTTGCCTTTAAGGAACTCAAGGACTTGTGTGCAAATCTCCTTCGCTTCTTTTACCAAATCCTTCAAAAACTTTTCAGGTTGAAACCGGCGCAAATGATTATGCTATAGGTGTTGTTTTAAACCAAGATGGTAAACCAATAGCTTTTGAGAGTAAGAAACTTGATCCTACTCAATGTTGGTATACCATTCAAGAAAAGGAAGTATTTGCAATTATCCATGCAGTAAAATCATGGCGCCTTTATCTTTATGGAAATCGTTTTGCGGTAACTACGAACCACGAGTCCTTGAAATATTATCGTGACCATCAAAACTACAAGGGTCGTAAGGCACGATGGGCTGATTTTTTCATACAATATCGTAAAGGTTCCATGAACATTGCCGTTGATGCGTTGAGTCGTATTTGTGAAGTTAATATGCTTAGCTTCACTGAAGTAACATTAGATCTTTATGATCACCTTTGAGGAATGTATCTTGCTGATAGTTATTTTGGAAATTACTAGGCAAGAGTTGAGTCTGGAATAGACATCACCACACCTTCAAAGGAATCCTTCCACATTGCTAACGACCTGCTCTACTGTAAAGGGAAGGTTTGTGTTCCAGATTTGTCTGCGGTCAAAAAGAGAATTCTTTTTGAATGTCATTAACAATCAGCAACGGTTCGGTTCGATTTGGAAGTCCCAAACCCAAATCGGTTCAAACCAAACTCTTAAGAAAAAGTTGAAAATTAAACCGAACTGAATCAAACCACGATACCATCCAAACTGAAACCGTCAAAACCGAAACTATCTAAACCGAACCATTTATAAAAAAATCAAACCTAAACCAAATAGTTTCAGAGACTTATGAACCGTTAAGCTGCTAAAACCGTTAAACCGCGGTTTAACAGTTTGGTTTTGGTTTCCTTTAATAAACATATTATCAATGTTTTTTCTAAAATTTACATAATCCCACATGCTAACATTATGATGACATCTAACAATAAATAAAAGATATTAAAAAATGTTAAAACTTGCCAGAACATGTCAATAACTTCCAAACATGTATATAATATGACATTGATTCAATGGCCAAACATTGTAATACTTTGATTCCACCAATTAGGTTTATTTCTAATCAATATAAAAATGGAATTTGGGTTTATCCACGATCAGTTACATGTCAATAACTTCAAAACATGTATATATATACAAAATGACATTGATCCAATGACATTGATTCCACCATGTAATATTGTTTTTAAACAAATAATGTAAATTGCATCTGTTTCAGAAGTAGAAATTGTTCCAACATCCTCTTTATCATCATATGGGGTTAATGGCACTTCAGGGATATGCACCTCAGCATCATGGTTTGTGCCATTCTTTAGTAGTTCCAATGGGCTAAAAACCAAAAAATTAACCAATAAAGGCCCATGCCACCAAGCAACAACAAAAACTAGAATACGACTTCCATGCATTTACCATGTTTCGGAATCGATGTGAGTCGAGGATAGAATGAAGACCTTAGAAAATATCCAAAAGTCATGTGATATTTTATAAATATGAATAACAAGAGTATGAAACTATAATGTTCGAAACTAAAAAGAAATACATGGGTAATTAAACACATGATCTTGTTTGACTCAGCATATAGTCCACTACATAATCCTCCATAGCAATATCTTCCATATCTATACCGAAGTTATTATATGCTTCATTGAAGTCTTCAAGTAGTGAAATATTTGACTCATTAAGAACATCCAACCACAACCTAATGCACATTTCAACCTTGAAAGTGCATGAATGCAAACGAATTCTATCTTGAAAATTATATTTTGCTTCAGAATTAGCCTCCTCTGACGGCACTGATGATGTTGGTATTGCTAAATAGTCAAAAGCCATCTTGTACATTCGAGGTAAAGCAAACCTAGTTTAAATGTAATCAAACATTTTGAAACTGGTTTTGCACAAAGTTAAAGAAAAATATCAAATTTATAAGTTATAACTAGGAAATGGGAAGCAAACCTGTTGGTGAACCACCATTGAAGTGGATCCGTATCTGTTTTTGCTGGAGGAAATCTCATAAATTGTTCCATTTCTAATTGTGAAGAAGACATTGATTCTTGAGAAGGCTTATTGACACCTAAGATTTCCCAAATGTCCTCCTGTTTTGTAAGATTTTTGACATATGTTTCATCAGTAGTGTTTGGAACATCAACGTCATACTTTTCTTCCAATACTTTGTGAACCAAATCAATATCCAAATTCCTCTCAATCGTGTTATTGGGTATTGGAACTCTGAAAACACATATGAAGATGAATGCCATTATGTATGAGAAAAAAAAGTAGTAGTAAATTTATTATGTATGAGAAAAACTATTAACATAGTACATACCGTGGATCGAGAAAGGTCACAATGCGAGAAGGTATGGACTTCAATGATTCTTGGTATCTTATCAAATATTGTAAGCATTTCTCACTAGCTTTTTCTTGCACTTCAAGAGTTGCCTTGCTTGAGCTAGATTCCATTGACTCCACGTCCTCTCCCAAATAATTGTTACAATGTGTTAACAAGCCATTGAAGGCAAGAGACGCTATTGAGAGGGTGGGGTACTTTGACCCACTTAAATATGTACAAATTCTAGCAGGTAGAAGTAGACATTGCTCCATTGCTTGTATGTGGTTCCAATCATCTATGGTAAGCATATTATCAACAAAATCCACAGCAATAATAGAGTCCGCTATAGTGCAACTCAAAACATATCTGAGTTTCAAGGCTTCTTGGTACATTTCTAAGGTGGAATTCCATCTAGTAATGATATCAAGACAAGGCGGCTCCCGCTCTCCATGCTCATACATTGATCTAGAATATTTTCTAAATATAGCTCTACGAACTTTACTAGAACGTATGGATAACAAAATATTTCTCAACTTCATAGTGGAATTTGAGATGACCTCTAATGCAGACTTAATACCAAGTTGAAATACATGAACCATACATCTCAACATATTTGACGAAGGCAAAATATCATTTCCATGCATATCATGTAACAATCTACCCAACTCAGTCGAGGGCATAATAGCATCACTAGCACCATCAGATGTTATGGATAAAATATGAGAAGAAATACCAAAGGATTTTACACGCATAAATAATGAGTGACCACAACGCTTACCTACGCCATCACCAGGAAATACATGGAAGAAATCAATGAGCATAGACATTGGCTTAGCAGATTCTCTACATACCCAATGTAATGTCATTGGATAAAATCCTTTCAAACTATTATTTGACCACCCATCAAAGGTAATTGCAAAACGTGAATCGAGTGCAGACAAAAAATTTATAACTATTTGACGAATGACAACATACATTTGCAATATTAATCGTTTTAAAGTACGTGCTGACTTAAGCACATACCCTGGTAAGACATCACGCATGAATTGTTTAAAACCTAAGGACTCAACATGCACATGAGGCAACATTTCTGTGATTATATATTTTGTTATAGAGCTATCAATTTTCTTCTCGAATGTACGAGATATTAGACGCTTAGACATACCTATAGGATGTTGGATCACAGACATTGTATTCATACTTGAGGAACTATGTTACTGAGATGTGCTAGTAATGTGATGTTTTTCTAATAAATGTTTTGTAAGAGTACTCGTGGATGTATTATTTGACCAAGAAATAGAGCAATGAGAGCATCGACGACGGGGCACACCGTTATCTGTGATATTTATAGTGTGTCGGCATGTCCATGAAGTTCGTAGTCTCTTTAATTTGCCTTTACATGTGTTACTTGTTGAAGCTGAGGCCATTGAATTTGGGGATGACATAGTGTTCAATAAAGGGGCGTTTACACTCGATTCCATGTTCTATAAGGAATTAGAAAACTGTATCGGACCAAAGGAAGTCAAAATTAGTGATATAATAAGATGATATGCGTAAAATCAAGGGCACAGATTACTCACGATATTGAAGGAGATTCAAAAGAACTATATAAATCTAAATGTTTAAGAAGTCATCCAAAACCAGGAGATTATGTCTGATTCTACTATAACCAAAACATTTCCATGTACTCATGCTTCTACTATAGCCAAAACATATAGAAAATCAATCTTCCAATGCAATAAATTTCTTTCATGAATTCAATTTTAGAATTCTCAAGCTATGTTTCCTAAGGATTTGTATTTATTTATTTTGGTGTCACAACAAAGTTGTTGAACCAACTAAATCATCAGAATGCAAGAAAGTGGGAAGGGGGTATAGGCAACCATGCAGTCCTCTTATCTTAGGATGATTCCAAAGGCTTTTCAGCATCGAATATTTTGTATTCATTTTCCAAGGATATAAACAAATATAGGATGGACAAAGGATCAACATGTGCATGGAATGCATTTAAAAAATCCATTATGTTTTTAGTCTAAAACATTATCTTCCTAGTTTACACGATTCCCATTGAAATAAGAAACAAACGAATTAAACATACAACTTACATATGAGCCTCCACATGCCTATCCACGAGTATTTTATCATTAGGAGACAAACATTTTTTCATCCTATTAAATTAGTTTAAGACATCCATTTTTCCCACATAGTATTGTTGAAATGCAATTTCTATTGACCATACAAAATGTATATTGATTTCATCATGTGCTCGATCTTCTAATCCTTGCATTAGAATTCAATTTTTAGAAATATCCAAGACAAATAGGCATGCTATTAGAATATTCAAAATATAGATCATTTAGAAGATGAGCAAAACATAACTACTTGATGACTGCAAATTACAAAACAAGATTATTGAAAATAGCCTCTTATTATTAAAAAGTTCATACATAATTTATCAAACATGTCTATTGAGTATTTTGATATAAAGAGGGGTGTACCAACTCAAATTCATAAAAAAAACATTCTATCATGTAATTTTATCCACGTGATTGATTTGTATGTGTTTCCAACAGCAAGATTGAAAAGTTTGGGCAATCCAAGGAATCGTTGTGTCTTAAAGATAGTAGGTGAACTAACTAATTGTGGAAAGTGTAATTTATACGATACATTTCCACATGCATTCAAAATCAATTGGATAAACAACATTAACAATCGGTTGCATATGTGAACATTTTACTATGTTGTAACTAAAATGTTCACATATGCAAGTATTTACTAAAGCTATTGTTTAAATTAACATGTTAAATGTAGGATACCCACTGGCCACAATATGAAAGTAAAAGAATTATATTTGGTATGAAACACAACTCATGGTTGGTTCTTCTTCTTATATATGTGCATACCAAATGAAAGTACCTCTATCCAAATGAAATTTAATGAAAATACCTCTACGCAAACTTTTCAGACTCACAACTTGTTTTCGAAGAGCCCCGGCCGCACAAGAAGAAGGAGAAGGAGAAGGAGAAGGAGACTCAAGAGTTTGTTTTCGAAGAAGAAAAAGAAGTAGAACATGTGAAGAAGAAGAGAGTCGACAATTTGTTTTCGAAGAAGAAGAAGAAGCAGATCAAGAAGTAGATATGTGTTTTTTAGAAGTTAGGTCAAAATCTACATTCAATATTTCTGAAATTGATAAATTTAACCTTTAAAATATCTGTTAAAAGAAAATATTTATAAAACTATCACCCAAACTGTTAAGCCGTTTAAAACCGTTTAAACCGAAACCTCTAAACTGATGAGGGGTCGAACCAAACCAAACCGAATTGCTGCCCCCTTGAACCGAACCAAACCGTTTGTGAAAATCCAAACTTGAACCAAACCGAACCGAACCATTGAAACTGCTAAACCATTCAGCCGTGGTTTCATGGTTCGGTTCGGTTCAAACCGAACCGATGCCGATTGTTAAATGTCATGATGCACCCTCAACAAGAAACCTTGGAATACATCGCACACTCATTCTCATCTGCACTCAATTCTATTGGTCTCAGATGCATCTTGACATACATAACTATGTGATTGATATCACCAATGTCAAATTAACAAAGCCGAGCAACATAAAGCCAGTGGACTTTTATATCCCTTGGACATTCCCAACAATAAATAGGAAAGTATATGCATGGATTTTATTGTTACCCTTCCTCGCACCCAAAAAGGCCATGATGCCATCTGGGTTGTAGTTGATAGAGTAACGATAACTGCTCCTGAATTGGCTTACCAATTCGTTGATGACTTATTCCATATTTATGGGTTATTGATGGACATTGTGAGTGATTGACATCCAAAGTTTACTAGCGACTTTTGGACACGGTATTTAAAAAGTTAGAAACTATAGCATGAGCTCTAGGGATCATCCTCAATACGATGGACAAACAGAATGGGTAAATCAAATTATTGAGGACATGCTTCAAACATACGTTGCTACGAAGCCAACAAAATGGGAATGTTATCTCCCAATTTTGGAGTTTGCTTATATAAACTCCAAACATACCTCGATGGGATATAGTCCTTTTATGTTGATGTATGGCTTTCAGCAACGAGCCCCAATTTATGTTAATATACATCATGATGAGTTGTGAAGTATGAAAAACTTTCGAAGGGATATGCAAGATATATTGCATATTGCACAAGAGAATATAAAAACAACTCAAGATAGAGCGCGTTTTTATTCCAGCCATAATAGGCGACCTTGTGTATTCAACACTAGACAGAAGGTATTTCTACGTTGTCGTGAAGAATTTCGGCCAGAGGCGAAAACCGGGAAACATTGGCTACATCGACAGGGTGTAGCGTGTGTACGCACCCATGTACATTTAGTGTGAATATCGAGGGCGCCTTTATGGCGCCGAAGGGTAGTCAAGTCGGGATAGACGATCCCATGTAAGTCGGGATTTGTCCCGCATTGTAATGCCTCCCTTTCCTTGTTCTATAAAAGGAAGGGAACGCCCTTTGTAAAAGGGTTGCCCATTTTGCATTAGAGGGTATACCGTTAGGTTTAGAGTTAGCTTCTTCTTCTTCTTCTCCTTCATGTTCGCTTAGGGTTTGTTGTAGCTCATCTCCTGTGCAAGACCCTGCTCGGCGCGACGAGCTGAGAGCTCCCCAACGGCGGCTTGGCAGCAGACGACTACTGTAACCTACCTCAGCCCAGCTCGAAGCCGGGAATGTATTCTTCTTCTATATATATATATATATATATACGTTTGTCTGTGTATATTCGCGTCGTTGTTGGCGTCGGGTGCTTACCCTCTCCTGCGTTTTCTGTACATAAGGCATGGGTCGGGTTGGGCTGTGTGTGCGGGTGTGTGTGTTAATCTCTCTCTCTCTCTCTCTCTCTCTCTCTCTCTCTCTATCTCTCTCTCTCCCTTCGGTTGCTTCCGACGTGTTTCTGGGATGCCTCGGTAACGGTGAAGCACGATTTCCTACACTCCATCACTCCCTAGTCCAAGACCCCCGTGGTCCCGCCTTTCTCCACGCACTCGCGTAACAACGCGACATATTTGGTGAACCCGACGTAAAAGGCGGCAAGGGAGGATGGAGTCGGAAGACGACGACCTTGCGGGGATGGTGGCCGAAGTGGTGTTGGAGTCGGCACGAGTGGTGATGAGGCGAGAAGCAGCGCAACAAGCGGTTGAGTGAGTGGTCGAAAGAGTCGGCCATTTCAACGGGGACAAAGTCCCATCTTACTTGGAAGCCTACAACGCGGAAATGGAGGAGCGTGGCGTAGACGAGGCGTTGAGGCTGGAGTTCTTCTACCGGGTCGTAGTTGTACGGATGCATGCGGAAGTAAAGGAGCTCCGTGAGGCTCATAGTTCGTGGGAGGCCTTCGAAGAGGTGCTCCTGAAAGCATACAGAGGACGGCGGAAGAGCCGGGGACGGCACGACTTCGACCAGTGGGTAGCATCGGCAAAGACCCACCGGGGTGCAACGAAGGCGTTCCGGAAG